>NW_008671967.1:9891-20131 GCF_000695815.1 Acanthisitta chloris | reverse complement strand
CCCCCTGCCGTGGGCAGGGACACCTCCCACCAGAGCAGGTTGCTCAAGGCTCATCCAACCTGGCCTGGAACACTCCCAGTGATGGAGCAGCCACAACTTCTCTGGGCAATCTTTGCCAGTGCCTCAGCACCCTCAGAGCCAAGAATTTCTTCCCAATATCCCATGTCACCCTGCCCTCTGGCAGTGGGAAGCCATTCCCTGTGTTCTGTCCCTCCAGGCCCTTGTCCAAAGTCCCTCTGCAGCTCTTTAGGCAAAGAGCAAGTCCAGAGGAGGCAGCTGAGCTGATCAGAGGACTGGAGCACCTTCATGTCTTCCTAGTATCTAAATTTCCCCCTTTCAATTTTTCCCCATTACTCCTTGTCCAGTCCCTGCAGTTCCTACCCAAGAGTCCCTCTGCAGCTTCCCTGGAGCCCCTTCAGCTCCTGGCAGGTTGCTCTGAGGTCTCCACACAACCTTCTCTTCTCCAGGCTGAACAGCCCCGCTGATCAGAGGACTGGAGCACCTTCATGTCTTCCTAGTATCTAAATTTCCCCCTTTCAATTTTTCCCCATTACTCCTTGTCCAGTCCCTGCAGTTCCTACCCAAGAGTCCCTCTGCAGCTTCCCTGGAGCCCCTTCAGCTCCTGGCAGGTTGCTCTGAGGTCTCCACACAACCTTCTCTTCTCCAGGCTGAACAGCCCCAACTCTCTCAGTCTGCCCTCATAGGACTGGGTTGGTTTCTGGGCTCTGAGCTCACACTGCAGCTCATGAGGAGTTTGAATGTCCACATGAAGCAACTGAGGAGCTGCAGAGATTTGGGAAGACCATCAGGACTTTAGCATCTCTAATTTTCCAAACTAAACCCAATCATTATTTGGAAATATATGGAAATTATTTCATAATTTCATAGGAACTAAGTCTCTACTGCTCAGTTCCTCCAGGGCCTGAGGTTTGAGCTGTCACCCAACAGAGTCACAACAGCATTTTTGCCCTATTAAGGTGATAAAAAGCCTTTTCTTCTGCTTCTATTATCTGTCTGTGATTAGAGGATCTGATTTTCAAGTCTTATTCATTGGGAGAAATCCAAACTGTTACCAAATTAACTAAACTCAAAGCATTTAAAACATATTTAAACCTCAAAATTGCATCATGTAGTCCAAAAAAACCCAGAAGGGTGTCAGACACCAACAGATCCAAGTTAAATCCCACGTGGAAACTGTTCCTTAATGAATTCCCCAGCTCAGCATTCCTCAAAATAGGAAGAGAAAAGGCAGGAACAAGACTAAAAGAAGACTAAACATGGTTGTTCCTGCAAATCCTATCCCAGCTCTCATTTTATAGCTGTCTACTTCAAATTGCTTTTTCCATCCAGAAGGAATTTTACTACTCAAGCTGTTCCCTCTCATATGCCTTATTTTTCCTAGTGATAAACCATCCCTGCTGGAGCATCCAGTTTATAGGAAGCCATCACCAAATATTTGTTAAAGATGATGGTTTATCTAGTATAATTATGGAGAGAAAATGTGTCTCAGTGTCGTTTCACACCTGCCAACTCCTCTCAGTCACTTTGTTACCTCCTGAGTGCACTAAAAATTCTTCAGAAATGCTCATTAAACTCGATTTTTCAGAGCAGGTTTTGAAACAATGGAAAGATGGGAATTACTTCTCTGCTTTGAGTTGCCTTTTGTTCTCCCCTGGATGGTGGGAGTTGTAACAAAACCAGCAAACCGAATAAAAAACCAACAGGAAACTAATGAGGAGGACACTGAAAATTAGGGTATATAGAAGGTGTTGCACATAGGAAAGTAATGACCATTATATATCCACCTCAAAAACAGTGATTTATGACTTTGTATGATGAAATTGGAGGTGAGAAGTCAGATATGATACAGGAGGTGATATGAGACCTGTAGGTTAGTTACTTCACTGTGCTGAAAAGATGTGCAAGTGCTATTGAAGAGATTCATTGGCATCATTGATAATTAAGCTCTGGGCAACCTGTGTCAGTGTCTCACCACCCTCACAGCCAACAGTTCATTGGATCAGGCTGTGCAGAGAAACTGTGACTGCCCCATCCCTGGGAGTGTTCCAGGCCAGGTTGGATGGGGCTTGGAGAAACCTGGGCTGGTGGAAGGTGTTCCTGCCCATGGCAGGGGGTGGGGTGAGAGAATTTTTAAGGTCCTTTCAACCCAAACCATTCCATGCTACACTTTGTATCTGATATCTCTAAAAATTCCAACTTTTGAGACAAATGTCCTAAACTTGATGTTCTCCACATCTTTAGATGGGTGGAAATGTTTACCTTAAGATGTTCTGATGGTAAAAATTACCACAATTCTGCTCCTACAGATTTGTGGGTGGCTACACTGTTGTTGTGCAGAGTGGGAAAGATTATGTAGAGCACAATGGTTTTGTCCTTCCCAAATGGCAACGGAGCTGGGAAGGGGCTGGAGCACAAGGAGCAGTGTGTAACCAGGTGGGGTCAGGCTCTGCTTCCAGGGAACAAGTAATAGGATGAGAGGAAATGGCCTCAAACTGCACCAGGGGAAGGTTTAGATTGGATAACATGGAAAACTTCTTCCCCAAAAGTCCAGCCCAGCCCTGGCACAGCTGCCCAGGGCAGTGGTGGAGTCACCATTCCCGCAGGGATTTAAGAGCCATGTGGATGAGGCACTTGGGGATGTGGTTAGTGGTTGCCTTGGCACTGCTGGGGAATGGTTGAACTCTAATCTCAGAGAGTTTTCCAGCCTTAACAATTCCATGATTCCAAGGAAGCTGTGCCCACCTCATCATTAAATGACTAAGCATGGTAACTCAGGGCAGTGGTGGAGTCACCATTCCCGCAGGGATTTAAGAGCCATGTGGATGAGGCACTTGGGGATGTGGTTAGTGGTTGCCTTGGCACTGCTGGGGAATGGTTGAACTCTAATCTCAGAGAGTTTTCCAGCCTTAACAATTCCATGATTCCAAGGAAGCTGTGCCCACCTCATCATTAAATGACTAAGCATGGTAACTTGAGAGCACCTGAGCAGAGTCTTCTGTTGCTCCAATTGATTTTGGCTCATTCCCTGTCCCAGTTTACCAGCTGAATTAACATAAATTCAGCATTGCCCTCACTTCAGCCTAGATTATAACTAATTAATTGCACCAATATGCTCAATTAATCAATTCTTAAGTGAATGATGTGTTTGATTGGAGGAATTTACAGATCAGGACCTCAGAGGGATTATGAATCCCATTTCAGTGGCTGTACCTGAGCTCTGAGGGTCAGCACTGATTGCTCAGCCACCAAGCCACATCACCATGCTAAATCCCATGGGCACTTCCCCTGTGCCTCTCCCAAAGGACCTTCTGTGTGGGATTGGAATCAACCCCCCAAAAATTAATGTATATATCCCCTTCAAACATCATTTCTGATTTAATTTCCAATCAGAACTTCCCTCCAAGCTCCTTCCAAGTTAGCAGCTCTTTAAATCCATATAAGTTCCACCTCTGCATTTGTTTCTCCAGTAGGAAAAAGTGTTAGCAAACACTAAAATCTTGCTGCAGGTTGAGTTTAAAGCTAAGAATATTAGCTCACCAGGGGTTTCTCTCATTGAAATAGCCTTTGTGTGTAGTTGGAGTCTAATTTAAACTCTGCCTAGCCCAGTTAAAGCTTCAAATGCTAACACAGAGATGACACCTGATCTGGAGGTGCTTTGCAAAAGAAAGTCATTAGCATCTGATTAATTCTTTATTACACAGGAAGGCAAATAAATCAATTGCCTATTGCCATCTGTGTGGTTTGGTTCATAAATGGAGGTGATTAGTGAGGTGGCAAAGTAGGAAGAAATAAAGGGGATGAATAAATGAAAGGCAAATAGGGATATACACATACATAGAGGTCTAGAGTGGAGATATGTGGTAGTATCAAGGCCATAATTTAATGAGATAATTTAATAGATGCTTAGGATTAAGGCTTGGAATTATTGCCTGGGTTTAGTGGTGTTCCCAGTCCCATCAAGGGATACACAAGGGATACATCAGTCCAAATCCTGTCCCTGCACAGGACAGCTCAGCAATGCACCCAGTGCCTGAGAGCATTGGCCAAACACTCCTGGAGCTCTGTCAGCCTTGGGACTGTGACCACTGCCCTGGGGAGCTGTTCCAGTGCCCAAACACCTCTGGGGGAAGAACTTTGTCCTCATATCCAATCTAAATCTGTTCCAGTGCTCAGCCACCCTCTGGATGAAGAATCTTTCTCTGCTAGAAACCTAACCCTCCTGACACAGCTCCAGCTATTCCCTCAGGTCCTGCCACTGGTCTGAGCAGAGATCAGAGCTGCCCCTTCACTTCCCTTCATGAGGAAGTTCAAGCCCCTGAGATTTCCCCTCAGTCTCCTCCAGGCTGAACAAACCAAGTGCCCTCACCCATTCCTCATATAGATTCCCCTCTAGGCCCTTCCTTCCCCAGGCCTTACATGAGCCACTTGTCTATACAGAATTATCATTAAAACTAATTATAACCTGTTATTAAGCATCGGTGACCTCCCAGTTGAGGCATCTTATTAAGAGGCATCTTAAGACATGCTTAATGTAGGATTTCCCTGTAAGAATGTGGTTACTCACACCCTCCCCTAACCATTAAGGCTCCCTTCAGCATCCACACACTAAAGCAGGCATTTTGGAGGAGTTCCTTCATCTAAAATCCTGATTAATTGCCCCTGGGGCACTTCTTTCACTCCTGGGAGCAAGAACTGAGCGTGATTGAGATGTGCAGTGGTGAGCAAGAGTCTGGTGAAGTTCTCCTTCACCTGCCTGAGATTCTTCAGCCTAAATCCACATTGGAACAAGCCTATTTCATCTTCTGGCTGATATATTCTGACAGCAGAGCCCAGTTGTCATGTTTGGAGATGAATACCTGCTCCAGTTGGCACCAGAAACTGCAAGACTATGTAGTCTGGGAGACAAAAAAACACAAAGAAAAGAATAAATCCAGGGCCGAGAGCTCCATAAAGATGATTTCCAGCCTCAAGAGGGATGAACAAAGTGATAGCATCATTCCAACACATGAAATCTCTGAGATCTGACTCCAATTCTGTGTTTCCAGGGCTGAGCACAATGAAGGAAGCCCAGTGAGGACCTTTCTGGTAATAGCACATCACTTGTAAGCAGCAATCAGAGAGTTTTATCAGCTCCCTGGCACAGCAAAAAGCCATTGGAACTGGTGCCCCAAGGGCTGGGGACACGTGGATGGAATTAGAGCATGCAAAGGCACACGTGGAATAGGGATAGGCATTGAGAGGTGAGTTTAAAATGTGCTTTTCGGGGGCTTCAGGCTTTGCAGCTCATCCTGGAAACATGTTTGTGGCACTTTTGGGGTCAGGAATATGAATAATGAACTGGTTCTCTGTTGTGATCAAAGGGACAGTGTTTTGTTTTGAGCTCAGACAGACATTGTGCTTTCATAAGGCTCAGAAGTCCCAAATCACACTCCAAGGCTTCAAATTTAAGAGGAATCTCCAGATGAATCAGTAAAGGAGAAGCCCAACTCCCATGATCTTCTGATCTGGGGAGATGTTCCAGTGCCCAAACACCCTCTGGGGGAAGAACCTTCTCCTGATATCCAACCTAAACCTCTTCCAACGCCCAAACACTTCTGGGGAAAGAAACTTCTTCTGATTTTCAACCCAAACCTCCCCTGACACAGCTCCTGCCATTCCCCCAGGTCTTGCTTTGTCCTTGTATTCCTGGCTCTCCATTTTTGGAAGTTCATCTTCAAGACTTTTCCCTTCCTCTCCTGAACATACACTTGAACTTATTTCAGTGAACCAGAAAGGAAACTTTGCCCATTGTGACAAATTTCCTGCTCATGAATTCAAATGAAAGGCACATTTCTTCCTTCAGATACTCAGGCATGGAAATCTCTGCACTTTGCAGTACAAACACAAAGATGCTTTTTTTAAAAAAATTTTAATCTCCCTCCTGCAAATGAACATCCTCAAAATTCAGAACTCAAAGGATTAAACCCAACTGCCAAACATGGCTTGAAAATCAGTTTGTGTCCCAAATATTAAGACTAGAAAATGGAGATGAAAGAGGCAATTCCACAAGAAACTTCTGTTCCTTCATGACTAAAGTAGATAAGCCTTAACTATCTGCATGCAAAAATGTAATGGGATTGCTTTTCCAACAGGAAAAACCACTGGATATTGCTCTAGGTCACAGAACCAGAGTGTAAATAGAGCCCCAGGGGCTCACTTTCTGCTGCTGTCTCTAATAATTGATTCATTCTGCTTGCAAACAAGTGTATCTGCAAATGGACCAGGACACTTGGCCTTTCCAATGGCCTGAGACTCAACTGTAACCCTCACTAGAACTGCCTGAGCCGTAATTATTGGTTTATTCTGCTTTAGAACCCTTGAAAACAAGTGTGTCTCCAAATGGAACACACACAAGGCTCTCCCATGGCCAGAGACAACTGCAGCCCTCACTAGCACTGCCTGAGCTTTCCAGGCTTGCTGGAGGATAAATGTCAGATCTGGCAGGGGGAGAAGAAATTTATACCTTCAGCTTTGGGCAGAGAATGTTAATAAGGATTAAACTAGGCTGTTAAAATAAAACACACCAAAAAAACCATAAGTAGGTTTTCCAATCTGAACACATACAGAGGTTCTTGTGTATTTGAAAGGAAAACAGGCTTGTTAAGCATAGTGGTTAAAATGATTCTTATTCCATCCAGGTGGAGACAATGCCCAGCTGTGCTCAGCACAGTGCAGATATCCAGGTGAGGCTGATCCCTGTCCCATTGGCTCCACAAAGAGCATCAGACACATTGGACTCTTGCAGGTCCTTTTCATTTCAGTTCTGACCATTTCACTCCTGTGTGGTGAATCCTATCACCTCCTTGAACTCAGTGGATCTGTTTCAATTAGGAATCTTGGCCTTTTGCTTTTAGGGAGAATTAGTCAATGTACACATGCTGGTGTCACTGAATCAACCCCCTTAACACCAATGTAGCACTAAGAACAGGCATTATTTATTCTGGCACTGGATGCACAGAGGATACCCCTCCAAGTTGCATCCCAACTATCCAAACTTTTTACTATTTATACATTTCAGGAAACAAAGAAGTAAGTGCTCATTGGTCACAAGTTACCTAACTCTTAATAATTGGTATTTCATCTTCTATTGGTTAGTGATTCTCTCACTTCTTATGCTAATTAGTCACTTTTAAGTCAGTGGCTTCTTGGGGGTCTTCCATGGGGGTTTTGGATGGTCTCTGGTGGTCCCTTGTGCTTGTTGAAAAGATGTCCATCAATGTCCTTTCCATGAAATTTAAGTCTTCCTTCCATATATGGTCTTGCCTTAGCTCGTTATCTCATTTGCAATTATAAAGTTCCTTATCTTGGTCTTGATTGACTTCTGCTGGCTCCTCTGCACTGCTCCAGGATCAGCTGGTCACAGGTGTGAGAATTTATGACCTTGTGTGCTGAGGCCCCTTGCAACATCTCCCCTTTGAGACTTACTCAGACAGTTAGTCTTAGATAAATTCCTTTCACCAATTAACACTACTAATTTTGTAACATAATGAACTTTGAAAGCAACAGAACTACTTGGAAGTCATAGATGACAAGAGGAGGGTGTGAGTGGTACAAAGCTGTAAACAATGTTCTTTCTGTGCATTCTAGGCCTGCAAAGCCACAGAAAGAGTTAAATAGGTGATTCCAAATGGTTAACCTAGAAACAGGGAGCTGTGCTCTTAGATCCACTAGTATCACTGTAGATACTCTATAGCCACATGAACTAGGCTACAATGCCAGGCAAGGGATGAAAAGGACTTTCTTTTAACTCTTATTAACTCTTTTCTCCTATTCAAGAAGAATTCCTTGTTAAGCTTCAGATTTTCCCCATCTCAGTTCAGGTGTTGCCTTGATGTGCTGTTTTAGGCCTGAGGTTTGCAGAGTGCCTTGGATCTCTGCTGGGCAAGACACTAAGGGGAAGATTGTAAAAATAAGTTCAGGAAAAAAAAAGGATTAATATTTAAAATTATTTACAATGTGCTACTGAGTGCACAGAAAATCCAGGCAGAGTGTGACACCAACTGGGAAAGACACAGAGGAGCTAAAAGCACAACTCAAAGGAGCTGAGTGCTCTTAGGCTTTTACTTTCCCCCCAGAACATGGCAAACCCAATCATTCCCCTTGGAATGTGTTTTTCAGAAGGAAGCTGCTGCAGTCAACTATCAGCTCTATCTTGAACATAGAATCATAGTGTGTTAAGGGTTTGGAATGGGCACACCAACTGGGAAAGACACAGAGGAGCTAAAAGCACAACTCAAAGGAGCTGAGTGCTCTTAGGCTTTTACTTTCCCCCCAGAACATGGCAAACCCAATCATTCCCCTTGGAATGTGTTTTTCAGAAGGAAGCTGCTGCAGTCAACTATCAGCTCTATCTTGAACATAGAATCATAGTGTGTTAAGGGTTTGGAATGGGCCTTAAAGATGATCCAGTGCCAACCCCCTGCCCTGAAACACCTCCCTAGCCAACCTGACTTTGAACACTGCCAGGGTTGGGGCAGCCACAGCCTCCCTGGGCAACCCGTGCCACTGTCTCACCACCCTCACAGGGAAAACTTCTGCCTAAGACCTAATCTAAATTTCTCTCTTTCAATTTCTCCCCATTACTTCTTGTCCTGTCTCTGCAGTTCCTAACCCAGAGTCCCTCTGCAGCTTCCCTGGAGCCCCTTCAGCTCCTGGCAGGTTGCTCTGAGGTCTCCACACAACCTTCTCTTCTCCAGGCTGAACAGCCCCAACACTCTCATAGGGAAGGTGCTCCAGCACCCTGATCAGCTTTGTGGCCTCCTCTGGCCTCGCTGCAATAGTATCATAGTGTGTTAAGGGGTTGGAATGGACCTTAGAAATCATTCAGTGCCTACCCCCTTCCCTGGGCAGGGACACGTCCCACCAGAGCAGGTTGCTCAAGGCTTTAGCCAACCTGGCTTTGAACAGGGTTGGGGCAGCCACAGCCTCCCTGGGCAACCTGTGCCAGTGTGTTAGCAGGTTATCAGTCTCACATGACTGATAAACCATGTGGCACTCAAGGATACACTTTCCTGCAGACTGGGCACACACACTTGAGCTCAGCTTAGCCCATGGATGCTAAATAATGACCCATTTTGCCCCTGACAGGAGCAATGCATTCCTAAGATTGAGCTGCTTCATTGCTTACTCTCCAAGGCTCTGCTGTGTGTTTGAGAGTGGCTGGCAAGGCCAGTGGCACACAGGGAGAGAATGGAGCACCCATCCAGCCATCTGCCAGGCTCCATCCCTGCTTCATCCCTGCCAAGAGCTCTGTCTGGCCCCCACACCCACGTATGCTCTTGGCTGACATTTCCTCTCCCTTCATGGGACAATGGGAATGTTGTTTTGTCTTTCTCCAAAGGCATCCAAAGCAACAGATTGGCTCCTCAGCATGTAGCACAGCTCTCTGGAGGGTAAATTCCTGGGAGCTGGATCAGATCAGAGGGTTGTAGAAAATGTCAGGCCTTTAGCTGTGTTCTGGAGGGAGATGGGAGTGCTCACAGGCTGTAGGGCCCTGCTGGGCATTGGTCTGGCTGACATACTCAGGAAAGGTGTATTAACCAGCATTTTCTTGAGCCTGGGGAGATCATGGATAGGGGCACTGTGGTTGCCACATCCCTGGGAGTGTTCCAAGCCAGGTTGGATGGGGCTTGGAGCAACCTGGGCTAGTGGAAGGTGTCCCTGCCCATGGTAGGGGGTGGAACAAGATAATCTTTAAGGTCCCTTCCAATCCAAATCATCTATGATCCTGGACAAGAAAGCAAGTTGGTTTGTCATTCCTAGTAGTAACTACGTGGATTACTTATGTGATTTCTGAGCAAGCATTTTGGCAGAGTTCATTACATGTTAGAAAAGTCCTCTCCCCTTCCTACCCTAATGGCTAGTGATGAGAAAAATCCATCCCTGACAGACTTTAATCATCACATTGAATCCTAGAATGGTTTGGGTTGGAAGGACCTGGAAGCGCATTTTGTCATTCCTAGTAGTAACTACGTGGATTACTTATGTGATTTCTGAGCAAGCATTTTGGCAGAGTTCATTACATGTTAGAAAAGTCCTCTCCCCTTCCTACCCTAATGGCTAGTGATGAGAAAAATCCATCCCTGACAGACTTTAATCATCACATTGAATCCTAGAATGGTTTGGGTTGGAAGGACCTGGAAGCGCATCTCATCCCACCCCCTGACATGGGCCACCTTCC
>NW_008671967.1:0-9837 GCF_000695815.1 Acanthisitta chloris | reverse complement strand
CCAGCCACAGCTTCTCTGCCATTGCCTTCTCACCCTAAATTTCTCCATTCAAATGATTCCCATTTCCCTGCAGCAGAGCAGCATTCAAAGGACTTCCCGGTTGGGTGTCCACTGAGCATCATTCCTTGGGGTGGGAAGAGGAACCCTGAGTGCAGCTTGCAGGGATTAATCCCTTTCCAAGGAAATCAAAGATTTTCCTCTAAAAGCTCTGCCCCAAAGTTTGGGTTGTGGGTTCCCAATCCACAGTATTCGGTGGATTTTCTCTTTCCCCAAGTGACTTGTACAACCTTTTCCTGTTGCATTTGGTGTCTCACAGAAAGACACATGCAGAGAAATTTCACAGAAGGGAAATTATTGCCTCTATGCATTTCTCTGAGTGCCTTAGATGTGATCTGATCTCTTCACAGGCTTCTCTCATGGGAGGTGCTCCTGAGCTGTGCCAGAGGCTGGAAATCCCTTTCCTTCATTAAGCCTATGCCAGGAGGGACATTGCCTCAATGCCTGGAGGTGACTTCAGGTTCGGGAGCAGACGCCAAGCCTTGAGCATCCCCAGTGCTTCCTCTGGCAGGTGCTGGTGGCTGTGGGGTGATTAGAGGGAACAGACTGTCTCCTCTGAGGTTTTTCTCTGTCTGGTTAACGTATCCTTCTTCACACTCGGAGGAAAGTACCTTTACATGAGCCACTTGTTTCCCAGCCAAGTAGTAAAACCCTGGAGAGCTGTGGATACACCCAAGCTACTGATTCAATGTTCACCTGCCAAGCAGGAGAATAGACAGGTAAATATTTCCACACAGAAACATCCTCTTGCACTGAGCTATTCCAGGAATTCCAAGCCCAGAAGAGCAGCACTGCTGGAAGAGTTGATGCTCTTTACCTCTTAACTAGGGCATTGAGTTGTGGTTAGGGATCCTCAGTGATCCATATGAGAGGAAGATGGAGAGGGAAGGAGAGCAGAGCTTGCCAAAAGTCTTCTGCTGGGCTTGGCTTCTGCTCAAACACATCCACACTCCTCTACATATAGAATCTCAGGCTGCTTTGGGTTGGGAGGACCTTAAAGACCATAGACAGGGACATTACTTCCACACCTTCTCTTGCCCTCATGACTTGAGGGTTTCCTAGTGTTGTCTTTAGTTTTGACTGTGAGCCTGGTTGGAAAATGATCTGTAATTGTATTTCATCAAGTCATTAAGGTTGGAAAAGACCTCCAAGATGATTGAGTCCAACCTGTGAGCCATCACCACTTTGTTAACTAGCCCAGAGCGCTGAGTGCCATGTCCAGTTGTTCCTTGAACATCTCCAGGTGTGGTGACTCCATGGATGGTTTGGAGCAGTGATGTATTCTCCAGGCTTAACAAGCATTTCCCTCTGACAGCACAAGGATCTGCCTTGAAAATACTAATAATCACATCCTTAGGGAGCATCTCTTTGAAACACTCAAGCTCTAGAAGAGATCACACCCGCTTGGAGCAGTTTAGGGGCTCAGACTTCATCGCAGCTGCTAATGAGCTCTGCCATTTCAGCCGAAGGGCAGAAGTCATTAGCTGGGAACATGTGTTTTCTCCTGTTCTCAGTGAGCCTCAGGTACGTGTGTGTCTGCTGTGACTTCAGGGAGTAATGAGGGAGCTAACAGCTTTGTTCCACAGCACTGGAGCTGTGGAAGAGACTCCAGGTGGTTTCCAAATAGGCCATGAGAAGGCAACCCTGAGCCTGTGACCACATCTAGGCACTGCAGCACCCATGGAAACAACACAAGCAGTTCTTGTGCTGCTGATGTTCAGCAAAGCTTCTGAGGCATTGCACTTGACCATGGGCTGTGGGAGAGCTGTTCTTCAGCAGGGGATGAGACCTGAGTGGTGTAAGCAGCAAAAAAAACTTCAATGTTGAAGTTAGGAACATTGGTGTGTTAGGAACCTGGGTGATTTTGGATGACTTAAATATGCAGGAACTCTGCTGATTATGTAAGGGGAGGATTAGGCTGGATATGAAGAAAAGGTTCTTCCCCCAGAGGGTGTTTGGGCATTGGAACAGGTTTAGGTTGGATATCAGGACAAGATTCTTCCCCCAGAGGGTGTTTAGACACTGGAACAGCTCCCCAGGGCAGTGGGCACAGCCCCAAGGCTGACAGAGCTCCAGGAGTGTTTCACCAATGCTCTCAGGCCCCGGGTGGGTTGTTGGGATGTCCTGGGCAGGAGTTGGACTCTATCCTTGTGTGTCCCAACTCAGGTTATCCCATGGTTCTATGACTATTAAGAACTGCAGAGAAGGAGGAAAAACCCAAACCCTCAATGATACATGTCAAAGCTCAGCTTCAAGGCAGGACTAAGCTGTTATGTCCTCTAATGCTGTTAATCCTTTTGTGTTCCTTAATCTTTCCTGGATATTCTTGGAGCTCAGCCAGCCTGGAGCACGTGTGGTAAATCACTGGGATTTATGCTGTATAACCCTCAGCACATTTCACTTGTCAGATTTAAAGGCTGTTTGGGGAAACAACTTGAGATTTACTTTCTGGAGGAAGTTTCCTTTGCAAAATCCTCTGAGGAAAAATGCAAATGGGTTTGGGTAAATTACGTGGGAGAGATGAAACTTGGAACACAGGGAAAGGCCTGTCAAGCTGTCCATACCTTGGAGCTGCTTGGCACTGTGGGATGGGGTTGAGGTCAGACAAAGGTAGGCATGATGCCAAAGGGACCTCCTGGAGACTTCTAAGGGATGGGGTTGAAGAGGACTTTTCCAACCTAAATGATGCTAAAAGAAATTCCAAAGAAAGCTGTTTTTCATACTAACCAGTGATTTCCCCCTAGATCTCCTCCCTTGAGTGAGGCAACAGACTGAAGAACACAGCAAGGCCTGGAATTAGCAGGCTGGGCTGAATCTTAGGTATAATATCCAGAGTGGCTGAAATTAGCTGATAGAAAAATGCTAGAGAAGAGCTGAAAATTCAGGTTTTGCCACTCCAAGTAATCCCCAGCTCGAAGGTAAAACCTCCTTCGTGGGGTGGATTATT
The DNA here is from genome assembly GCF_000695815.1 of Acanthisitta chloris. Taxonomy (NCBI): domain Eukaryota; kingdom Metazoa; phylum Chordata; class Aves; order Passeriformes; family Acanthisittidae; genus Acanthisitta; species Acanthisitta chloris. The sequence continues at coordinate 6,833 of NW_008671967.1, read as the reverse complement.
CATCAGCTGTTCATTTTGGCTTCCTCTGAGACACCTCTTATAAATTCTGGTATCAGAAACACTTTCTTTATGAGAACATTGAGACTAGTTGGCTGAATTGGAGCTTTTTGAAGCTTAAAAAGTACATTTTGCCAGGAGAAATCCCTGCAAAGTAACTCTCAGCCTGGGTGAGTTACAGGCAACATTTACTTCTGATTTCTTTTCATGAGTGAGGTGAAAATGCACTTTATATTGATAAGTTTTGGAGCGTTTTTAACTCAGCAAAGCTTTATGAAACAAAAAGTTTTCAGTTCTGCACTATATGCTAAGGTTACACTCCACAAACTCAAATCATAACTATCTTTAGAGCTTTATGGGCAGGTTGGAAGTTTATTTGATGGTAATATCTGAGTGGATTATTACCACTTCCAGTCATACAGAAGAACTCATTTCTGAGACAAATCAAACCACACTCAGAGGGACTTTTGTCCCACACCAGTCTGGTTTGATTGATTTCATGTTTGGCTTTGCTTAGAGATTGATTCAGACATGGTTAAGGGGTTGGAATGGCGCTTAGAGATACTCCAGTGCCAACCCCCTGCCCTGGGCAGGGACACCTCCCACCAGAGCAGGTTGCTCAAGTCTTTAGCCAACCTGGTGTTGAACACTGCCAGGGTTGGGGCATCTACTGCCTCTTCTCCTTCAGTCATCTGTGGTTTAACAGAATGGGAAGGGAAACAAGGCCAAAACAGAGATACGTGATAGAATCCCAGGATGGTTTAAGTTGGAAGCACCTTAAAGCTCATCTCATCCCACCCCCTGCCATGGACAGGGACACTTTCCACCAGCCCAGGTTGCTCCAAGCCCCATCCAACCTGGCCTGGAACACTCCCAGGGATGGAGCAGCCACAGCTGCTCTGGACATGTGGTTGGGATTTCCTATATCCATAGCCTTCAGGTTACATAAATAGAGCTAAATACTGGTGTAAATCAGCAGTGAGTTGTGTCTAGTCTCAGGTTTCTGCCAATAACTCTGTTTTTCCTTCTCTTACATATACCATTTCCTGCTCTGTACAGCCAGAGTATTAATTTCACCATTCCATGACAAATTCTGTGATCACCTTTGACTTATAGCCAGAAAAAACCCACCCAATTTTTTCTTTTCACCCACTCTTCTGTCAATTAGCATTTGCCTTATTCATCTCAAGCACAGGTTGGGGAAGGAATATGCACCAGATTTTTTTTTTTAGAATAGATCTAATATGCTAAAAATTCCTTCCTCTATGCCACAAAAGGCAACACACATGCAAATGTGTTTGCAGGATGTTTGTGCCACCAGCACTAAAGGCATTTTGCATTTGCTCAGTGATTTTTAAAGGCTCTTGGAGCAATGTTTCTTCTATTTCTTTACAATACAGAGCAGTTTTGCTGAGGAACACTTGAAGCTCTTCCTGACTGATAGGCTAATCCCTTGCTGCATGTCATGTATTCTTAATAAAGCCTGGACAAAGCCACTGCTGAATTTGGCTCTTGGAGAGCTGAGCAGGATGATTTCCCAGCAGCCTGTGAGTGGCTCAAGGCTTGGGAAGCAGCAGCAAGGCTGGAGGAGCTGAGTGGAGCTTCATTTCCACATCCCATTGATAAGCCAGAGCTGAATTGAGTGAAGACCACAAGTTATCAAGAACCAACTGGTTTTACACCAGCAATAACAATGGAATTAGATTGGGAATCAAAGGAGGAGCATGAAGAAACTCAATTAGGCAGATGAGGGATGGAAATGGGGGAAAGTGCAGTTGAGTGGATTAAAGGGAGGCTGAAAGGTTAATTGGGAGCAAGAACTGAAGGAAAACTATTAGCAAAGAGCTGGAAATGTTCAAAACAGGGCAGGGAAATTACATGCTAAAGCTGAGAACAGCACACCTAGGAGAGATAAGGAATTCCAGCCAGCCATTCCTCTCTGCAGGGACTGAGGGCAAGAGATTACATAGTGAAAATGCTATTTATGGTGAGCACAAGGTGCTCACAGAGTGAGGAGCAAAACACTGGGCACTGCAGGGGCCTCATCCTCCTCCTGCAAAGGCCAAAAGATGATGTGGTGATTGCAGTCCAGACAATGAGCCCAGAGGAGGTCATGGAGATGCTCTAAGAGCTGGAGCACCTCTGCTCTGGGACAGGCTGAGAGAGCTGGGGGAGTTCAGTCTGGAGAAGAAAAGATCCAGGGACACCTTAGAGCCCCTTCCAGTGTCTAAAGGGGCTCCAAGAGAGCTGCAGAGGGACTTGGGACAAGGATCTGGAGGGACAGGACAAAGGGGAATTGCTTCAAACTGGAAATGGACAATTTAGATGGGATATTGGGAAGGAATTCCTCCCTGTGAGGGTGCTGAGACACTGGCACAGGTTGCCCAGAGCAGCTGTGGCTGCTCCATCCCTGGGAGTGTTCCAGGCCAGGTTGGATGGGGCTTGGAGCAACCTGGGCTGGTGGAAGGGGTTTGGATCTGTATTATCTTTAAGGTGCTTCCAAACCATTCTGTGATTCTCTGAAGAACTCTGGGCAATCCAGCTCAGGTAGCTTGTATCCAGAACAATCCTGCAAAGGTTTCACAAGTGACCTGACAAATCTTTCTTCCAAATGATGAACTCATCCCAGATTGCATCTCATTAGCTTTTGCTGCAGGAAACAAAGCCTCTTGTTCTGAACAAGTGAAAATGAGGAGTGGAAACACTTCAGTGGCAAGAGAGGGTCAGCTCATTCCTCCAGCACAAAAGAGCAGGAATTAAAGCCATTCAAACATTTAGAGATATTCAATTCTTAATGGTAAAGGGCCATGGAAGTTCATGGAGAGCTCTGAAGGGCAAGATGGGATGGAATAAGAAATCAAGTTATGCATCAGCTGCATAGGAATGAAATTGAACTGGACATTTTTGCTCCAGAAGAAGCAAATGTCTAATGGTATGATCAGACAAAGAGCTCAAAAGCAAAGAGGGCAACTGGCAGAGAATTCTATCTAGCAATTACAGGACAAGATGGGCTGGAGCTTTCCCATGGCAGGAGGATAAAGCTGAGGTCTTGCTAATCTTCCAGAGAGAGAATATTTAGGAGCTAAGAATGACCAATGTCAAATTGAGCGTAATTTAGCTGAAATCACTTGAGAAACTCAAGAGGCTGATGTAGCCCTGAGAGTACAGAGTCTAAGAGGCTGAAATGCTGTGCAAGATGACAGTGATCTGGAAACAGAGAGCAGAGCTTCCCCCACTGCAGTTCACCTTCCTCAATTATTCATTGCAAGGACTTTTACACCCCATTCCTATAGTATCTTTGTATAACACTGTGACACTGGCAAATATTTCCTCTCTAAGATTACAGAGAGAGGTTCAGTTCCTTCCCATCCTCAGCACAGCTCCTTTGCCATCAGCTCCAGCGATACAAGTGTTGAGTCATTGTCCTTCCTGAGAGTCGGTTTAACCAAGCCCAAACAATGGAATCACCTCTGTGCTTGTTCCCACGCAGAAGGAGGTTTAATCCTGTCTTTCCCTTTCTCCATTTCTCCTTTATTCCTTGCAAAACTCCCAGTTGTGTCTGGTTTTCATTTCATTTTCAATCCTTACACTTGCTGCTTCCCTGGAGACTGAGAGATGCTGAGCTCCAGCAGTGAAACGGGAGAGTCTCCTGTGCTCTCCCATGTGAGCTGCAGTGCAGAGGTAGCTGAGCCTCTTCTCCAGCTCCAGAGATCCAAGGGGAAGAGTTTCTACCCATATGAACTCGATTGACCTTGTTCTGGCTCTGAGACTTACATCAATCTGTTGTTGTTGGAAACAAACTGTGGATGTTAAGGAGTGGAATATTTAGGGAATGGGTATTGTCCAGGCTTTGATAAAATCTAGTCTAAATCCTGGTCTGGGATGAACTCAGGACAGCTCAGACTTCAGGGGAACTTTGTACCTGCTTCTGTGAGCACAAACTGCTAAGTCCTTTCCTACCATGAGATTTACTTGTGAAACAATCAAGGTGTGTTGCCATTCCAAGGATCATAATTAGCCATTAGGCATCATTTTCACCTTCTGTAAATTCCCTGTGGCTCTGCTATAAGACGAATCAATGCCTGAATACACTTGGGGAACATTCTGCTTTCTGCAGATAATTCAGAGCTGAAGTGCCTAAATGGAAAGTGGCTGGGTGTGATTTGGTATTCCTTGTGCTATGTATGGACACTGCAGGACAGAGAGAGGTATAGGAAAGTCAATCTTCTTGACTGACTGAAATCAATCAGGATTGACATTGATATAGTAAAATCTTCTTAATTGGCCGAAATCACTATTTATCCAACTAATTTAATGTGAATTTTGGTATTTACTCCTGGGCACCTCAACTTTTCCATTTGGTAATGCTCTGTCTGACAGCAAAGACCAAGGGATGGTTCTCTGTCCCTGAAGCCTGAGAAAATCATAGATTCAGAGATTGTTAAGGGATTGGAATGAAGCTCAGAGCTCATCCAGCCCCAAGCCCTGCCCTGGGCAGGGACACCTCCCTCCAGAGCAGGTTGCTCAAGGCTTTAGCCAACCTGGCTGTGAACACTGCCAGGGCTGGGGCAGCCACAGCCTCCCTGGGCAACCTGTGCCAGTGTCTCACCACCCTCACAGCAAGAACTTCTGCCTTCTTCCTCCTTGTCCTGTCATTCCAGTTCCTACCCAAGAGTCCCTCTGCAGCTTCCCTGGAGCCCCTTCAGCTCCTGGCAGGTTGCTCTGAGGTCTCCACACAACCTTCTCTTCTCCAGGCTGAACAACCCCAACTCTCTCAGCCTGTCTTCATAGGGAAGATGCTCCAGTGCTCTGCGCAGCTTTGTGGCCCCCTCTGGCCTTGCTCCAACAGTTTTATGTCCTTCTGATCTTGGGAACACCAGAAGTGTTTCCAGCATGTCCATAACTGAAGATTTCAGGTTGCTCTGAGGTCTCCACACAACCTTCTCTTCTCCAGGCTGAACAACCCCAACTCTCTCAGCCTGTCTTCATAGGGAAGATGCTCCAGTGCTCTGCGCAGCTTTGTGGCCCCCTCTGGCCTTGCTCCAACAGTTTTATGTCCTTCTGATCTTGGGAACACCAGAAGTGTTTCCAGCATGTCCATAACTGAAGATTTTAACAGAATCATCCCTCACAGCAAGAACTTCTGCCTTCTTCCTCCTTGTCCTGTCATTCCAGTTCCTACCCAAGAGTCCCTCTGCAGCTTCCCTGGAGCCCCTTCAGCTCCTGGCAGGTTGCTCTGAGGTCTCCACACAACCTTCTCTTCTCCAGGCTGAACAACCCCAACTCTCTCAGCCTGTCTTCATAGGGAAGATGCTCCAGTGCTCTGCTCAGCTTTGTGGCCTCCTCTGGCCTTGCTCCAACAGTTTTATGTCCTTCTGATCTTGGGAACACCAGAAGTGTTTCCAGCATGTCCATAACTGAAGATTTTAGAATCACAGAATCATTTAGGTTTGAAAAGGTCTCTAAGACCATCAAGTCCAACCATTGCCCAGCACTGCCAAAGCAATCAGTAACCATGTCCCCAAATGCCACATTCTCATGGGTGTTAAATCCTTCCAGGGATCCTTAGGAACTGCAGTAACAAGACAAGAAGTAATGAGGATAAATTGAAAGATGGAAATTTAGACTAGATCTTAGGCAGAAGTTTTTCCTGTGAGGGTGGTGAGACACTGGCACAGCATCATCTCTAAGCTCCATTCCAACCCCTTATCAATCTATGGTGACTACATCCCTGTCCTGGGCAGCTGTGCCAGGGCTGGACAACTCTTTCCATGACACAATTATTCAGGACTTATCCTCTCCTTGATTAGGGAATGGATTTTATATCTGAGCTCCATTTGTGGTAGGATTTTTCAAAGTATTTCTGGTTTTGGGATGAACCTGCAAAATAAAAGCTCCAAGAGGAGGGAAAACAAAAGGCATTTGCTTTTCAGACATGCCCCAGAGCCCATGAAATTTAGGAGGCAAAGAGAAATCAAACCTTGAGACAAATGAGCCATGATTAGACTGTGAAAACCATCCTCCTTAGTGAGAGCATTATTAAGCCCAGAAGAACTTTATAGGCCATTTAAAGGGACAGCCCAATGCTTGGCCATGCTGCCCACCTGGATTGTGTGTGCCATGCACTTTGCTCCCTCTGGCAGGGAGCCACAAGACTAATTTTAGCACAAGGACACCAAGGAATGCAGTCTAGGCTCATCATGTATGCTGTTGGGCTCCTCTCTTGTCTCTGCTTCCCTTGTCGCAGTCCTCTGTGTGCTCACTGGGAGGTGAGGGAGGAAAGCAGCCAAGGAAGGAAAGGAAAAGAGTCCAAAATACCTTGGAGTTGGCCTAGAAAAGTGCAAAGTAAATTTCTCAATTAGAATGGGGAAGGGTGTGCACAATCAGGGCTTGTTGAAGGACAAGGCTGGCAAGAAAGTGGCTCCAGGCTGGGTTTGCTCATGGCCTGAAGGCATTCTGGTTTTATTGGAGAGGTGCTGAGTCCCTCCAGCTCCCACAGAGGTCAGAGTTGTTGGTTGGTGCTGTGACAGATCGCTGGAACTGGAGTAAGGCTCATTTTCCAGCTGTGTTTGTCTGTGGTGCCTCAGCAGAGTCTCTGTGCCTTCTATTCAAGGAGGTGAGATCCTACCTGGAATGTTGCATCCAGCTCTGGGGTTCCCAGGGCATGGAGCTGTTGGAGTGAGTCCAGAGGAGGCACCAAGGTGATGAGAGGGATGGAGCAGCTCTGACATGAGGAAAGGCTGAGGGAGTCAGGAGAAGAGAAGATTTGGGGTGACCTAGCTGTGGCATTGCAGTGCCCGAAGGAGTTGTAGGAAAGATGGAGAGAGACTACTGAC
>NW_008671966.1:65121-67703 GCF_000695815.1 Acanthisitta chloris | reverse complement strand
ATGTGCCACTGGATGTGCCACTGGATGGCAGCATTGGCTGGGTGTTCGCGCACGGCGGCACCGCGCCGAAACTAGGCTGGACCTCGTTCTGCCTCGTTAAACATCAGCCGGGTAAAAGATTGATAGCAATGCAAATGTATTTATAACCACTAGAGATAGTCACCTTCCACCCCAATTAGCCTTTGAATTGATTTAGTGAGAAAAACATCTATTATGGAATAAAAGTCTTAGAGATTAGTGTTGCATTATTTCACTACATTTGAAATAGCTGTAGGTAAGAGGGTCTTTCAGGCATCAATAAGCTTTAATATTATAAAGTGCTTTTAGGCCACATCAGAAGCAAATTGCAAGTCGACGGTTTGTTTGCTGAATAAAATGTAACTACAGGTACGTTAGGTTGTGCTGGGACTCTCTGGCATATAGAAAATCTAGCTTATAAATTCTTTTCATTCTTTTACTTTTGAAAAGGGATTAGTTCATTGATTACAAAAATGTGCTTATTTCTGCAAGCTAACAGAAATCAATTATGTTTTGAAGTAGTCTGGTTTTTTTCTATTTTCCCTTCTTCCCAAATGCAGATTGCTACAAAGAGCCTGGAGCAAGAGGGGTGGTGATGTCTCTCTCTGTTGCGTGGTACATCCTGATGTCTGACTAGTGCTGCTAGGAGAGGATCCAGGAAAGAAGAGAGTTCTCTACTTAATTTGAAATTATTACAAGGGGCCAGTATGGTTTAATGCTTCTAATTTAAAGACCTAAATTGCATCATGTAGAGTTTGAATTGCAGGTGGGAAATGTTATTTCTTTGAGAGGCAAAATTTCCCTGATATTTTATCATATTGCACTGGTTTTGTTGCTTTGCAGCTATGGTGTAAATTACCTTTCTTGCTAAGGACTACAGTGAACAAGCAGTCTTTGAAAACAGAACTGGAGGTGTAGCTGGTTGCTTCTTGATTCTGATTCCGCACCCCTCACACCTACACTGCAAAATACGTGCAACTCTTTGCTTTCTATTTATGTATTCACTTGTGTTTATATAAAGGATGACATTTAATGAAATCTATGCAATCACAGCAGGGTAAACCACTGTGAGATCTGATGTGGCCCTGTGCTGTGTGAGAGAGCAAGACCTTTTAGCCATGAATGTTCTTACTCTCATCATTGTTCCTCAATCCATCTTTATTTAGTACATAGCTTATATGGTTAACACCATTTGAACATAAAAGGCAATTTCAGAATACACTGCTAGCACTTTTACTTCTTAGGAAAAAACATAGGTTATTGTGGGTTTTATGAAAATAAAAAAATATTTTACACAATCCAGCATGCTGGTTTTGAGGGCTGGAACCACAAATATCACCTTCCACTCCCCCCGTTAGCTATTGTGACTGTTCCAAAGTCTAGTCTGAAATTTACCTGAATTCATAACAGATACCTGTTTCCAGATAACAAATTATTTTTGTTGATGCTAAACAAAATCATCTTCCTTGGTATGAAACTGTAAATTTATTTTAAGTATTTGAATGTATAGTTTGCTTTACCATGTTTAAACAAAGACTATGAGGACAAAGAGAAATTATAAAATAGGAGAGAGACCAATTAGCAATGTTTACCTAGTATTTCTTTTGTCGCTCAACAGGGCTGAATGGTTTGGAAAAAAATTGGGGGGGAGGGAAAGTAAAGTAAACAATTCTATTTTTAGTTTCTTTTGTAATCCTGTTTTGGATATCTACAATGCACTGTAGCACTGATACCAGATAATACAATGATATCCCACTTAGTCATGGTGAAGCATGCTTGTCAATCAATCAAAAATCAGCTGGAAGCAAAATCTCTTGAAGGCAGCCTAGATCTGATGGGATTTGTCTTTATGTGTGTGTATGTAAGTGTGAGATACACAAGCTTCAAACATAAGTGGCATGCATGCAAACTGCACTGAGGTTTAAAATATGTGTTGTACATTCTGCAAAATATCTGATTCTGCATGTCTCCAATTCTAAAGAAATAAACGATCTGATAAAACAGAATCCAGGGAGCTAAAATTGGCATTGATTTTTAATTCATACAGAAGTTATTGCAAATATATATCAGTGTCAGTTAAAGAAGTTTGATTACTTACAACATATAGGAAATCAGATTCCATAATTACATTTGCCATGCGGATTGTAGCACTGCTTCCAAGGTTCAAAGGTCACTGAAAATTAGCATAAGACTTAAAATTAAATCACACTAAATAGCATTCACTATCATTGCTTGAAAATTTGACATGAGAGTATGAATGTTAGATGTAAAGAATATATTCTGGCAGGAAACCACAGTTGTCTTTTTCCCTAAGGTTTTCATTTTAGGTGTTTAATTTTGTATTTGGTTCATAGAAAATAGTTTATGTTGTGCCTAGGTAACCACATAGAGCTTACTTACCATACAGACAAGAGTTTATGCAATATTTGTTGTAGCCTGGGAACACAACAGTGTAGATAAGATTAATAAAAAGGTAAATGTAATAATCTGGCACTGGTTAAAGATTTTACTGGATGGCAACAAAAAAAGTCAGTTCAGTCATAACTGAAGGGTTGTGTTTTTAT
>NW_008671966.1:64560-65087 GCF_000695815.1 Acanthisitta chloris | reverse complement strand
ACAGAAGTTTTTAGTTCAATTTCTTCTCAATTTGTATTATGTTTTTACATGTGTGTGTGAGTTCGAAATCTAGTGGATGCTTTTCCAAGGAAGGAAATACTAAAATGCAGAAGGTCTTTTTGCTAGAATATAAGTTTAAAGCAGGTATTCTGACAGCAGAAAGTAGATTCAAAGAAGAGACACTACTTCAATTTTCTCAGTAGATACAATTTGAACATTTATAGAATGGTTTCCACGGCAATTTAATGACATGAAGGCAGGAGTATGACACTGAGGAACCTACCCTGATTGAGTTTTGTCTTGTACCCTGATTGGCAATCTGAGATGTGCTAAGAAGATCTGCACAGCCAGCTGAATATGGGATCTATGCCCTTTATATAGCTGTGGAAAAGAAGTGGAATAGACTTGGGCCTATTGTTGGAAAAAATTGCTAATGCTTTTATAAAGGAGGGCAAGCTGTCAGCTGTTCTCAGAGATGTGATGGTTCAGTCCCTCCTGGTCTGTGAAACTGTTGCTTTATACTAATG
>NW_008671966.1:50480-64543 GCF_000695815.1 Acanthisitta chloris | reverse complement strand
CGGAAGATGTTACAGTCTAGGGCATTTCTCATGTGTTGGTGAAAGTTATACCTAGTTAAAAATAGGGATATGGCTGGAAGATAGTTAGCTTAAAATGAGCCTAAATAAAAAGGCAGTTTTCAGAGTTCAATTGAGTGAAGTAGTTTTCACACTGTACATGGAACGGAAAAAAGTACATCCCATGTTGAAACTTTTGAGAAAGGGATAAGTGTCACAAAACATGAAAAACATAGATTCCTAGGGCCATTTCTTCAGTCTTAACAGGTGGGACTATTATGACAAGTCTGCAATATTTTGCATACACAAGATGTTAGAACACTTTCACTTAAATGTAAAAATAAGTAGAAATTTTTAATGCTACAGAACATAAGCAAGCGAACCTCAAACCATGAAAGCAAAGCAACACAACATTGTCTGGGTTAGTGTACTACGTATTTCTAGGGGCATGCATAAGGAAAGTTTTAGTGAACTCTGTAAACACTACACTTTACAAACACAGTTAGTGAGAAACCAACTCAAGAGTCTATGAGAAGAACACTTGTGACATGAAGAGAACTCAGGTCAAACAATATGCTTTTTCTCCAAGCTACCATGTTAATAAGTACCCAAACTATTTTTCAACTTTTAGTTAAATATAAAGTCTGCATTATATAGTCAGTAAGGTGTTTTTCTGTTTTCTGTATAGGAAAGAAAGATTATCTATAGAAAGCATTCAAGGATGAGCAATGAAGTAGTTGTTATAGTGTCCTAAAATGAAACTTTATTTAACAGCTTGTGCATCAGAGTATGCCTTGTAATGGCTATTTGAGATCACTGTAAAGTGTTTCTGGATAAAACTTGATGTAAAATTAACATGTGTTAAGCTTAGTGCAGACATTATTTCTACTAGGAAATTAAATGAGTTTGAAGCAAAGGTGTAGCAAATTCTCAAGAAAGACCGTAAAGTTGCAGACTGATGATGATATTACATATGAAGATCGCTTATGCCATGAGGACTGTAGTCCAAAAATAGCAAAGATGTGTTTATTAGACAATCAAAGGCTATGGTGAGTCTAGATGATTATTGACTCCAGGCAATTATTCTCAAATTATAAAAATAGCATTGTAAACTTGTATGCATACTGATTGCTAGACAGTACATCAATTGTCAATGCAGATAATTGGACACAATATGAATTACTTGAAATGAATTGCAAAAGCATATCACTTTTAATGTTGAGACAAGTGTGTTTACACCCTATTACTGTGTGAAAAAACAGTTGCAAAAAGCAGTAACACTTTACAAATTGTATGGTACTCACTTTACGAAAACAAAGATGATGGAAGATTTTCTTATTTCTCTTCTGCTTGAAGGAAAAATACATGCAGGGTCTGCAGCTTGAGAGGAAGAATAGAGTTACAGGTGGTCAAACCATTTAAGAATGGGCTTAAGAAGAACAATACTGAGGTTCTTTAAAGATTTAAATACCCAAGGAGATTGAATCAGAGACAGATTTTTTAATATGAATTATGATTACTCTATACTCTTTTAGCAGAAAAAGAAGTAAAGTATTTTTTCTTCTTAAAGCTTCAGCTGACATATAACACCTTTAGAATATGCTGGTTTACTTAACGAGTATCCTGTGTGCTGTATCTCTTGAGAAACACACAGTTCTCTCTTGATCTCTCTCCCCTCCTTCCTTTAGTATCTATTACTTTTTTTGCTTTTATTATGATAAATGCTTTTACTTATAAGCTCTGACTTTTCTTCAATGACCAGAGACAGTAGCTAGTCTGAAACTAGGAGAAAGTCTGAAAGCCACATAAACACCTCATTTTTCTCTTCTGAAAATACTGAAACATACCTCTAAGTAAAAGCAGTGAATGCTTGTACTGTGCAGATGGTGCTAGGAAATTTGATGAAATTTGTCGTAGTTGGTGTTTACAAAGCCAAAGTAATATATAACATTTTTGTAATTTGCATTTTTATAGAAAATGTAGCATATGCCATCTTTTCCTATAGGGAATGTTTTTTTAGAAGAAACGAAAATTAAAACTATATATAACAATAGGCTTGATTTTATTACCTGCCACTTATAAAAGTTTGAATTTGTAGTTTCACCATTTGCACCGAAACCACATGGAGGAATAACACTAAGGATTCAAGACTTCCCATTGTATCTGTATTTGTTTTTGAGGAGAACTGGAAAAACTAAGTCTGCCTGTAATGCACAATTAAAGTAAACAAAATCAATGCCCAAAATATTTATGCATTTTAAATAAAGAAATGTACAGATTCTTTACATATCTGCTGTCATTGCAGCTTTATTGTTTTAGAATCAAGGCTGGAGAAAACACGTGTTTTGTAAGATGATTTTGAAACTATGAGAACTAAAAAACAGTAAGAAAAAAATTGAAGCAGAAATTAAATGGTTTTTTTCATGTGTTTGTCCTGGTGCAGGCAGGGTAGCACTTTAATGCGTTCTGAAGGTTAATTCCGGAGCTGATCCTTGTCAACTCCTGATTTTAAACTCTTTCAGTTTATGCAACTCCTTGCCACACACCTTTGTGTTTTTAAGTTTGGTTTAGGTTAAGAATGGTAAACATCTGATGTGCATCGACGTCATTAGTGCTTTGAAGCTGATTTGTAATTGACAGGGATTCACATGATATAAGCCATTATCAGGACTGTCGCATCATTGGCATTATCAGAACACACAATGTTTAAGATCAATATAGTGATTAAACAAGGTTTAAATGAATGATGAGAATTTAGAGGATAAATTCCACTAGAGCAGGCTTTGAGCAACCTGATCTGGTGGAAGGTGTCGCTACATGCAGCAGTGGGGATTGGAAGTAGATCATCTTTGAGGTCCTTTCCAATCCTGACCATCCTATGATTGTATGAAATAAGATATCAAACTGAACAGGAGGACAATGGATTCCAGGCTTAAATATTTTGAGAATAATATTACCCAAAAGCAGCAGACTTTGCAAGCAAATTGCTGTACTAGAACCATTTCTGATTACTTTTACATCTTATAGGTGAGAAAAGGACTTCTGCAATAACAAGCATTCCAATACTAATGCATCCAATTGTAGAAATTGCATGAACTTAGGTCAAGTAGAGATAGCTGATCCTCCTTTGTGCATGTTCTTGGCTTCTAGCCCTTGTGTTGATTTTTCATATACTTTTAGTTCATGCATAATCTGAAAAGTATTAGACCTTGTTATAGAATAGATATCAGGAGATGCATCTGCTCACTTTTATAGACGTAAGAGAGAACTTTGGGAGCTACAGCTTCTTTGTATTGCCCAAGGTCACAGATAAACATAATGGAATATAAGCACAGCACAACATGGCAATTGTATAGTTGTGGTATGCCATGCAGATAAAGTAGTACCTTTCCCAAGTATTGTTGGCTATTGCAAGCTATGCCATTCCCATTTTATAGATAGGAAACCAAAGCTGTGAGAGATTAAATATCTCTGTATTTCTCTGATGTAGGCCACACTTTGAGTATGCTTGAATCTAAAGCTTCAGCAAGCAGTTCTGCCTCTGCTTAGGTCGCAGAATAATTTGTGCTTTAGTAGCACTCTTATCACGTATTAGCTGTTACAATGGCATGTTATAAATGCTTCTTTGAAAGAAACAATGTCGTTTATTTCTTCAAATATTATCTTTTTTTTAAAGATGGTTTTATGAAAGCCATGCTACTGATCCCTGATTAATTAATTAATTAATTAGTTACTGAGAGTGTCACTGTCATTATTCCTAACTGTTTAAAAGCTGGCTAGCCATTGCCTTCTTTATGCCTTGAACAAGGCATGGTTTTGGTTTTGTTTTGTTTTTAAATGGCTCTTCCAACTTGTGGAAATGTAAAATTTGTTTCCATGGTAACTTTCAGACTTCAAGGCTTTTGGGAAGAAGACTGGTAAGTGTATGATTTAGATTATACTTGTTGAGTCTTATTGTGTTTTAAATGTTATTAAGTTAGAACAATTTAGACTACTGATATTTGGAAGGTTTGACTGAAATATTTTGCCAATGTCTTCGTTATTCTGAGGTACAAATTTGACTCCAATGCAAATTTGACTCAGACTAAGTTTGGTTTTTTGCTTGCTAGTTTTTTTAACATTTTTAATTAAGTGAACTTATTATGCAACATGCTTACTTATTATAGGGATAATATGGACCCCCTCTAGAATAAAATGGGAGACCTGACTACCCTGGATAGAGAGAAGGCTGAGTTTCCCAATGACTTCTATGCCTCAGTCTTCAATGGCAAGTGCTCTAGCCACTCTGCCTGAGTTGAGAAAGGCAAATACAGGGACTGGGAGAATGAAGATGCTAAGGCCATTATAGGAAAGGATCAGGTTCAAGACCATTTAAGTAAACCTGAATATGTGCAAATCTGTGGGACCTAATGAGATTCATCTGGGGGAACTGGCAGATGAAGTTGATAAGCCACTATCTACCATTTTTGAAACACTGTGGCAGTCAGGTGAAGTCCCCATTGACTGGAAGAAAGGGAAATATAACCCCCATTTTCAAAAAGGCAAAAGTGGAAAACCTGGGGGACTACAGACCAGTAAGTCACACCCCTGTGACAGGCAAGACCATGAAGCAGAATCTCCTGGAAACTAAGCTAGGATACATGGAAGACAAAGAGGTGATTGGTAACAGCCAACATGGCTTTAAAAAGGGGAAATCATGCCTGACAAACCTGATGACTTTCTATGATGGGACTACAACACTGGTGGATAGGGCCAGAGCAACTGACAACACCTACCTCGCTCTATACAAAGCATTTGACACTGTCCCACATGGCATCCTTGTCTCTAAATTGGAGAGACATGGATTTGGTGGATGGACCACTTGGTGGGTAAAAAAAGTGACTAACTGGTCACACGCAAAGGATTGTGGTCAATGGCTTATTATCCATGTGGAGGCCAGTGACTAGTGGTGTCCCTCAGGGGCCAGGACAGGGGCCAATACTATTCAACATTTTTGTTGATGACATGGACAGCGGGATTGAGTGGACCCTCGGCAAATTCACTGATGACACCAAGCTGTGTGGTGCAGTCAACATGCTGGAGGGAAGGGATGTGCCATCCAGAGGGACCTTGACAGGCTTGAGAGGCAGGCAGATGCAAACCTCATCAAGATCAACGAAGTGAAGTGCAAGGTCCTACACTGGGGTTGTGGCAATCCCAGGCATACTGTAGGCTAGGCAGAGGAGTTATTGAGAACAGCCCTGTGGAGATGGACTTGGGGGTGATGGCTGATGAAAACCCATTTTTTTCACAGTGGCTAAGATGGGGATTTGCTTTGGATTTGTCCTGGAAACAGTATTGATAATACAGAGATGTTTTTGTTCTTGCTGAGCAGTGCTTACACAGAGCAAAGGCCTTTTCCACTTCTTGTACAGCCACACTGGTGAGGGGAATGGGAAGTTGTGAGGGATTACAGGCAGGTCAGCTGACCCCAACTGACCAAAGGGATGTTTCATATACCATATGGCATCATGCTCAACATATAAAACTGGTGGAAAAAAGAAGAAAGGGAGACTTCTGGAGTTAATGGCATTTATCTTCCCAAGCAACTGTTAGGTGTGATGGGGCCCTGCTCTCCTGGAAATGGCTGAACATCTGCCTGCTCATGGGAAACAGTGAATTAATTCCTTCTTTTGATTTGTTTGTGTATGTGGCTTTTACTTTCCTTATTAAACTGTCTTTATCTTGACACACGAGTTTTCTGGCTTTTACCCTTCCCATTCTCTCCTCATCCTGCTGGTGGGGGAGAGAGCAAGCAGCTGTGTAGCACTTTGTTGCCAGCTGGACTTAAACTATAACAAATATATCAAATATTTTAAAAAACACCTGAACACATAATATTATGCACATATTTTGAAACCTAAAAACATGGACTGAATGCTTTTTTTAACCTTAGGTGTTCAGTTATGATGGTGCTACTGCTCATAAATGGATTTTTGAAACAGGATGCCTGATTTTGAATTAAAAGACAGGGCTAACTATGTAAATAATGTCACCCCTTCAAGTAATGCTAGAAAAAGTTTCATCTTAGAGTAGGTTTTAGCCTGGATACTTTAAGGACTCTAAAAACTTAGAACCCCAGAACATATGAGCAAAAAAACTATTACCCATACTTCTTTATCACTTCATTAGTACATAAATGATGAGTACAAGACCTAGGAGGCTCAAGAAAGATATCTGTGTGTCAGTTCCCTTTATCACCTTCAAAAAATTGCTCAGTTTCAAGCAAATTTGAAAAAAGGTTAGATTTCCCCAAGATAATTGAATTCTTTCAAGATGGTACACAAAAATCAATGAAAAGAGAGCAGTGGCAGGAACAGCCTGGAAAGCTCAAACTTTAGCCATTCATTTGGCACCAGCTTTGACAAGCACATGTTCCTCACTACTGGAGGTAAAACATAGGTATCAGAAAGAAGATCAGGGCTGTTGGTAAAGAAAGGTCAGAAAAGTACTGTAGGAAACAGTCTCAAAAATGTTGGCCTTTACAGGGTTTCTTGTTTTCAGCTTAAGGGTAGACAATGGGCATCTAAGATTACTCTCCTTGCACAAAAAAATGGTCACATGTGAGCAGTGTATCCATCTTTACCCTTTTTACTGTATCGCCTCCACCTGATCCAAGATTTGGCATCTTCAAGTTGTTGAGTTACCAAGAAATACTTTCTTTGTAGTTTATCATTTGCATGTAGAGCAGAGGTTTTAACACCTGTATTTTCACTAAGGAGCCATCTCTTGTTCTATTTTCATTTCAATCTGGGAGAAATAGAATGCAGACTAATCTGAAGGGTCTATGCTCTTTTGTGCTTTAAGGTCTTCTGGCATCCTACCTGATATATCCAGATACATACCTAAAAAATGTCTCTGCAGATAATTTGCACATTATTAGAGACAGAAGCTGGAATAAAGATTGTGTCTTACTTGGGCAGACTAAACATCGAGTCAGTATTTAGGAATTCACAGGCAGATATTCTATCCAGAAGAGAAACCAAACTATATCTGTACACCTAACTGTCTTGGTGCAGTCATGATTTCAACTTGGTTTTGAATGTTTAAACAATGGAAAGTTCTTGAATATTTTATAGTATTGTCACAGGTAGTGAATAAAAATTAAGGAAGGTATTAGGTATGGAAGTGAAATTTTACATGCTGTAATTTGAAATGAAATGTAATAAATCTATAATTGCTTGGTTTTGGTTGTTGTTTATTTTTATAAATCAGAAACATTAATGATGTTCTTTCAAGTTCTCTTCAAATTCTTTAGACTTGAGAAAAAATCATTATTGTAAATGTGTAATTTGTTGTCCTCTTAGAGTAGCTTTCCATGTTTTGTTGCTCTTGTATATCATAAACATAGATATTAATTTTAAAGGAAGGACAATAAAGATAAATCACCATAATAGCACAGATAATGCATCAACATCAGTAGGTCTCTGAACCAGGTATCTGAATTTTCAGGTCTCACCTGAGGCAGTGTTATTACCCCTCTACCTCTTTCTTTTTTTCCCTCTCCTTAGCATAACCTTGAATTTTAAGGCACTAGTTTTTATTTTACGGTTGAAGGAGATAGAAAAAGCAGCTAAAAGAAATGAATGGTTAACTATTGTAACAATAAAGTGACTGTCAAACTCTGTTCCTTGTGTCATTTGCTGAACCCAGAAGCAGAAGTACACATGTAAATAAAAGAAAGGAGGCTGTGACAGAGATGGCTATCACAGTCATGGCTAGTTACAGAAGTTTCCAACTTAGTTTCACAGCAGTATATAGTATTGTTTTGTGTTTATGGACAATAATGTTGGATAATTATTTTTTTTCATGTGGATCATCATACATAATATTCTTGGACAGGTAAGGGAAAATCAGAAGAAATGTCAGTTCTGCAGGGTTGTGCTTTTTGTTTTGTTTGGGGGTTTTTGTGCTGATGTTCCTTTTTTATCGATGGATTACATTCCTGGGAGAAAGGATGTTTCAAGATAAGTAGTGGACTCCTTCAAATTGAAAAATATGAAATGTGGTAAGAGTTTCTGATGACCTAACTGTGCATAATCAGTAGTAGGTGCTTTGCCTGTGTGTAGGCTCAGATTTGCATCCCCATAAGAGTCTATTGGTCCTTAGAGCCTAAAAGAAGCAAATGTTGACAGCAGTGGTTAAATCAGTGGTGGTTTTTACTGCAGGGATATTTTTTGCTTCACAGAGGTGTAATGGTCATGCCATTGTATGGGTTTTTTTGTTCTTGCCATATGTTAAATTTTCTAGGTGAATAGGACTTCAAGCACAAAATCTACACATCATTTGTCCAAGAAATTATCTAAGCTAGTTGTAATCTTCTTTGAACAATTGCAAAATGAAGCCACTTTCTCAACAAAAAACTTGCTACCAGTAAACACCTCCATGCTATTGTTGCACATACAGTAATGTAGCTGTCCAAGTTTATGTCATGTTAGTGGCAGATGGCACGTAATAAACAACTCGCTGTTTTGATTTCTGCATGCTTTGTTTGTCCAAATGAGCAATAAGTGTAGCTAATGTTTAGAGTCCAAAATATCTTTGACTTAATGTAGAATGCTTCACTGGCTCTGCTGAAGCAGGTATTCTGGATGCTTACTTTCCTATCAGAGTCCACAAAGCAGCTGTACCCTTGGAATAGCTGTGATATTTGGTTCTCTGACCACTTGACACTGTATTTGGTGTGTGCTAATAAAGTGTTCAAGTGTCTTCTGTCAAGGACAGAATAAGTCAAGGAGACTTATTTTGCTTAGTCTGCTATTCCACTCTTTTCTCCTCCTTCTTCCTTCTCCCACCAATCAAGAGAAAAGTTAGAATTGCCTTTTATTCTTGTTCTTTCAAAAAGGGCAACAAAGTCTATATTGTAAAATGTCTTTGTATTGTCCTGTGCCATTCTTTTTCTCTTTCTTCTGCTTTATTCTAAAATCAACTAACAGTGAAATTTAATTGTACTGTTATTTGTCTTCCAGATAAAAAATTACTTTGCAAGAGCAAATTCCAATTGGTGCTGATGTGTTTGCTTTTTAAAATATCAAACATCTGAATGTTTGATTGCTCAGGATCAGATTGGATGTAATTTCCTTGATTTTCTTTGTTCTCTAAAGACAGCAGAGTCTACCTTTTTGAACGGCGCTTGAATGTAGGTTAAAAAGGAAAAAGAAAAGTAGCTTGTGTGTATATCAGGGCAAATTATATCATTATATCCTGAATGACATGCCTTGGTATTACAGTGCTAGGCACAACTTGGTCTGTCCTCAATAAACAGAATTATATAATTCAAATATGTATATGAAAATTGCCATTTGTACTTTTCAAGTCATGATCATTTAACTATTACAATTGGAATTGATTGTCCAAGTCTTTGTAACTTGGTTCCATGGTAACAGTTTGAATATTAGTCTGCTACAATAAAATCGCCATGGCTACGTTAACGGATGCCTTGATCTTAAAATGAACTTCACCTGAAAACAGAAGCTTACACATGTCTAATCTCTGGCATTTCAGACCCTGTTGAAATCAGCTTGCGAAACACTTGAGCATGAGAAGGAAAGTGCTGCTCTGGAACACTGTAATGTTACTCTCTCTGCACTGGGGTCAGCATTCGACTTTTTCAGAATAGATTTCTAGCAGGTTAAGAAATTTAGCAATGGTTGAATAGAGAGTGAGCAATGGGCTGGTGTTTGTGTTTGCAATAAGGAGCAACTGCATGCTAAACAGGGCAAACCTTTTATTTTCTAATATAAATGAACATAACATTGACTCACACAGACTTCGGTGGGCCATTTATTGAGGCTTCAGCATAGTAGAAACTGCACTTTTCCTGAGCTGCCATCATGGATGCATAGTCCTTGTTGGATATCTAGCACTCTCTGGGGTTCAGTTCTGTTTTACTTCACTAGGATTGTGATAGGTCAGTGAAAGGTGATGAAGAGACAAAATGAGATCATTAGAATACATCAGGAGTTTGAGGGAAGGAAGCCCTTCAAAGCGTCACTTAGGAGGTTTCCTAAAGGAGACAGTTACTCTCTGGAATGCTGATTTACCACTTCTTAACCATCATAGGAGATCTTGTATATGCTGGTGTTAGTATTTACTATAGGAAACTGTATACAATGCCATTGAAGATGGAACAGAATAAGAATTTAAGCAATCATTTAATAAATATGATTTACAATTACAGGCCAATTAGGTCAATTTAGCTTTACTTAGATTAAGTGCAAGAAAATAACCACAGGGTGTGAGGTACAAGAGAAAAGCTGGAGCTTGCAAAAACAAGGATTAGATGAAACAGCTTCTGTGTGATGTTACCAGTAAGATTAATGTTTTTGGTCTTATTTGGTTTAGAAGATGACAGGCTTGTATCTGACTACCTTATATGGACACAGGATGTCTATTAAGACAGGAGGGAGGGATTCAGCTTTTAAGAGAGAAGTACTTCAAAAACCCTGCCTGAGCAGCCTGAGAATAAAGGGAGATAATTCTGTCAAGTAAAGAATCTGGGAAGCTCCTGCTTGTAAGAGCTTTTGTTGGAGGAGAAGGACTGGTAGAAAAGCCCTGGTAACTGTGTGTGTACATTGCATATTTGTGACTGTGATGTTTGGTGCATCATATGCAAACAAAAGGGAGTTAATCAAAGTCCTGAAAGCTGTATAGCTGCATCAATAATATTTTTTCAGTACTGTTGAACCAGTTAATCCTGGTTCTTAGGGTGACTACAGCTATAGCAAACTGAGCGACCATCTCTGCCTAGCAGTATTCTCTGCCCTGTAGATAGAATAGGCTGATGCATGAGTATACTTTTGCACCGGCCTGAAAAATTGCATGTCCTTGATAAAGAGAAAAAGATCTTGTCATGTTATAAACTTTAATTGTGTTTTTCTATTTGAAACTCCTGTAAGACTAACAAA
This sequence comes from Acanthisitta chloris, assembly GCF_000695815.1. Taxonomy (NCBI): domain Eukaryota; kingdom Metazoa; phylum Chordata; class Aves; order Passeriformes; family Acanthisittidae; genus Acanthisitta; species Acanthisitta chloris. The sequence continues at coordinate 53,600 of NW_008671966.1, read as the reverse complement.
GCATAGAGTATAGTCCTCAAGGCACTCATAATAAAGCAAACAGTGACTTGTAGATCTCCTTTTTGTGCACCTCCGAGCTCTGAAGAGATGAGGAAGGAAAGACCGATCATGTTTTAAAAACTATTGAAGAAAGGTTCTCCTATCACATCATGCAAAGACCTTGTTTTCTGTGAGCAGATACTTGTAAGAGCATATACTTACATTTCAGAAAATTGAGTTGTTTCCTGTTTTCTGACCATTTAATTTGAATATAAGCATCTTCCTATTTTTATTTGACTGAAATAATAACCTTTTAATTTAAGCTTTGCAATTTATGAGTTTGTTAACCAGATTTACTTTTCTGAAAATTTCTAATTTGACTCAAATCAGAGTTACCACTTGAAGTAATAGTATTGCATATGCAATTATAACATTTTGGATGTCCCCAGTGCATTGGAAGCTTTATTGTTAAATGAGTTGTTAGCAGAATGTCTTATTAGCTGGTGTATAGTTGCTTGCAATACTATTAGATATCATATCCTGTTGATATCTTTAATACATGTAGGAAAAAAGAATGCAAAAAAAATCTAGTTTCCAAAGTCTTTGGTGAAGTGATAACAAACTGATAACAAATTGTCACTGTTTCCCAACTGAAGAAAAGTTTCTTTAAAACCCTACCTTTTTACCATTATCTAGAAAATTGCACTGGTGTCTTCTAGGCATCAATATTATCCTTTCTGTGCATCAACACAACAAAGTACCGGCCAGGAGTAACAGCTGGTCAAAGGCATTGACTGTACACAAAAAGAAATATTTAAATCTTTTCAAGTAAAAGCTCCCATAACTCTTTACAACAGAGTGAGATTGTGCATGGTGTTAGAATCTCAATGACATGTAACTTTGAAGGCAAACTTAAGTGACTTTCTCTGTTCCACTATTAAGGTGCTGTTTATTCAAAAAGGCTGAAATCTTTCTTGATTATGGACTTAGCTGTTTTATGCTGTCCAGATGCACCAAATCAGAGATGAAACCATAGTTTATCCTTTGCTGGGATGAGATCATGCAACTCTATATGCTTAGATCACAGAGAAGGGGAGATGTAGTCTTCTATACCTGTATACTTCTCATCACTCTTTGCAAGCAGTGAACAGAGCACTCACATAACCCTTATGGATTAAAGACCTTTTCCCAACTGAAGGTGTAAGAACACAGACTAATGCAAGAGAAAGGAGTTTTTTGGAAGACAATGAGTGTAGGTGTCCCATAATCAGGAATCCTGCAACTTTCATATCGAGAACTGAGATGAATTCCTGCCCTTTTGGTTAGTCTTACCTTTGGAAGCCTGTGTTTGGGCCTAACTATTTTCTCTATCCTTTCTGAAAACTAATTAATTTTTTATATAGTCAGATATAGTTGTTAAGTCAAGGCTTTTCATGTTTTTGGTCTAGTTGTGTCCTGGTTTTAGCCAGGGTGGGGTTAATTTTCTCAGTAGCTAGCATAGTGTAGTGTTTTGAATTCAGAAGTGATAATACATTGTTGTTTTGGTTTTGCTGGGTTGTGTTTATCATAACCAAGGACATTTTCTTGCCTGTGTCTCATGCTCTACCAGTGAGAAGATACACAGGAAATTGGGAGGGAGCATAGCCGGGACAGGTGACTTGAACTAGCCAAAGGGATATTCCCCACCATGGCACGTCATGCCCGGTGTTCCAGGCCGGAAGGGGCCGATCCTGGGGGAGGTTCGGGGTGCGCCGGTCCGCGGGTGGTGAGCAATTGTATTGTGCATCACTGATTTTGGTTTCTTTTCATTATCTATTGGCATTGTGGCTCATTCTGCTCTGTATTGTTATTAAACTGTCCTTATTTTTCAACTCCTGATTTTTTCTAGCTTTTACCCTTCTGATTTTCTCCCCCATCCCCTTGGTGGAGGAGTGAGTGAGCAGTTGCGTGGTTCTTGGCTGCTGGCTGAGGTTAAACCACGACAAGTTGACCAAAAGTAATAGAAAGAATTCAATAAAAAACTGACCCATACCTTTAATGTCAAGGACTCCTTTCCGTCTATCACAAGTTATAAGCATTTAGTAGAGAGGAGGAAAGATTCCTTTTGATGCAAGTGGAAACAATTTGTCAAGATGATTTCCAGAAGTCCTCTTAGTTTAGTGCAGCAGTTTGACAACAACAAGGTCAGATACAATAGCAGTGCCTTGCAAGTGGCTCTGCATCTACTTTGGTGGAAAACTAATGACAAATTATGGAAATCAGTAATGTGATGTCTCCAGTGTGTAAGTATATTTCTTTTCAAGATAAGATAGGATGTGAATATAGAATGAAAAACTAGACCAAGCCAAATAGAAACATCCGTATACTTAGGTTAGAAAGAGGAGCAATAGGAAAGTTTAGTAAGGAATGGAAAATCAAGCATTGCTGCTATCCTACTGTACAGCAAAATTATGTATTTCCCATTCACACTTGTGAATGTAAACACTATTCAGTGCTGGAGCTTTTGACAATGATTTTCCCCTTAAATTGTAGTCCTTTATTTTATCAGTATTTTGAACACAGTCTGATTTAAATCTTGTCAGTAATATTTTTCTAATAAGAGTTTTGACAACTCAGTTTTTCTATGTTACTGGTTTACTCTAAGAACTTTAAAATCACGAAAGCCTATTTGTTATTCCTGTATGTCTTTTGACCCATATTCTTGTTGTCAAGATGCAAACAGATTCACAGTCTTAGCTACATTTTGACACAGTAATTGCTAAATCATTTAGGGAGGAGAAAATAAAAAAGTCACATAAACAGTTGCTATTATGCATGTGTATTTTTATTATCTGATTTTCAGCATAACCTTAAATTACAACACAGGTTAAATTTCCCGTGCTGATTTAGAAGTATAATGTAAACTCTAGGCTCAGTTAATGATATTCCAACATAAACATGTTCTGCTGCAAAGTAAAGACCTTGCTTAGCAGTGCAAAGCTCTGGGTTCATTTCAATGTGATCATTCAGGCACTATGGAGGGACTATGCTTTTATTGTATTTTTTTTCATGAATACATGAATGCATAATAAGTTCAACAAACATGAGTTCCCTAGTCGCTATATCAAAGAAATAATTTTGTAACATGTTATGAATTTCGAT
>NW_008671966.1:40429-50447 GCF_000695815.1 Acanthisitta chloris | reverse complement strand
ATTAACAAAGTCAGCATTTTGGAACTACTGTAAATAGTCTCGAGCCTTGAGCAGAATGTCCAAGATCAGGAAGTTGAAAAGAAGTGCTAGAGAGGAAGCAACTTTTGTGTATTCATACATATTTTCATTGCACCTACCTTTCCACACCTGATAAACATTGCTTGTGCAGTATTTGCATGTCCAGAACATCTGCTTTTTTGTGTGTCTTCACTTTCAATGAGTTATTTCCCTTAAGAAAGAACTAAAAAAGTAATTCTAAAGCCACAAGTACACACACACACACACACACACACACACACAAGCATGAGATTCAGAAAAAGCAGGATGGAAATGCACAGGAATGAGGATAGTATTTAGAACAGCACTGTTTTATTCCATCTCTGTGGAATTTTCTGATAGGAAGTATAAGCATGTTGATAAGGAAGTCAGAACTTCAGTATCAAAGAAGTATATCTGATTTGTTTATATCTTTTACAGTATTTAGTAGAAATAAATACACAATCGATACATGGCATCATAGTACATTTTATGCTTTATTTCTGGGGCTAGGTGTCTTGTGGATGCACCAATTAAGAGTTTAAAAAAAAAGAAGAAGGGAAGCATCTGAAAGATTTCTGAAAGGAGAGATATGGGGGTGAGGGATGAAGATGTGTTTTGATGGAATCCATAGTCTAGTATGAGGCATTTAATTCTAGGCTTTTCCCAGCTTCTTCCCTACCTTTTTTGCTGAGAAGGGCGAAGTTTGTGCCTGTATTCATTCTCTGTACTGCCCCCTGCCTTTCCTCTCTCTGGCAATTACTGGCTATTACTGATGTACTTTTCTTGATGCTTGTCATTATTTTGTAAGAAAAAAATCAAATTATGCATGATAATTTTGCTTAAAATATGTATTTACAAACTTTTATAGTAATTCTTAAAAAAACCCCATGCCATTTAACTACCAGTCAGTGACTGTGGAATTTGAAAATGATGGCTTGCCCTTTACATTTGGCAGAGACAAATAGTTATGGCAACAAGTATAGTTATTTGGCAGCTTGCTGCTGTTTACAGGAGGGTTTTTTTCCCCCATCTGGGAAGTACTGCTCTTATACCTTCTCTTTTTTTCACTGAGAATTCAGTACCTCTCCACAGCACAGTTCTCAGGTTGTTTAAAGGGGCATTACAGAAGGTTAGTTTTGCAGTATGTTTGTTATTTCAACATTTTTATAGAATCATAGGATCATCTAGTTTGGAAAAGACCTCAGAGTTCGTTGAGCCCAACCATTTACCCAGCACTGACAAGTCCAACTATGTCCTTAAGTGCTGCATTTACATGTCTTTTAAATACCTCCAGGGATGGTGGCTCACTGGACAGCCTATTCAGGACTTGAGAACCCTTTTGGTGAAGAAATTTTTCCTAATAGCCAATCTAAACCTACCCTGGAGAAACCTGAGGCTGTTTCCTCTCATCCTGTCACCTGTTATTTGACCTTCACCTCACTACAACCTACTTTCAGGTAGTTGTAGAGAGCAGACTCTTCATCAGCTCCGTTGTCCTTCTCTAGCACTGCTCCAGCACCTCAATGTCCTTCTTGTAGTGAAGGGCCCAGAAATAGAAACAGTACTTGAGGTGTGATCTCACTGGTGCTGAGTACAGTGGGATGATCCCTAGTCCTCCTGGCCACACTATTGCTGATACAAGCTAGGATGCCTTTGGTGTTCTTGGACACCTGGGCACACCATGGTTCATGTTCAGGTGGCTGTTGTCCAGCACCTCCAGGTCCTTTTCTACTGGACCGTTTCATAAGCCTGTAGCAATGCATGGGGTTGTTGTGGCCCAGGGGTAGGACCTGGCACTCTGACTTGTTGAACCTCATTCATTTGACTTCAGGCCATCTATCGAGCCTGTCCAGATCCCTCTGCAGAGCCTTTCTATCCTTCAGCACATCAGTACTCCCACTCAACCTTGTGTCATCCATAAACTTTCTGAGGGAGCACTCCTTCCCCTCATTCACATAATCAGTGAAGGTATTATACAGGGCTGGCCCCAGTACTGAGCTCTGGGGAACACCACTAGTGACCACCCACCAACTGCATGTGGCACCATTCACCAGCACTCTCTGAGTCTGGCCATCCAGCTAGGTTTTTTTCCTCCAGGAGTGACTGCACCCATCCAAGCTGTGAGCAAACAGTTTCTCCAGGGGAATGCTGTGGGAAATGGAGTGAAAGGATTAACTAAACCCCAGTAGACATATGTACAGCCTTTCTCTCATCCACTAAGTGGGTCACCTTGTCAAAGTGGGAGATGATGCTGATCAATCATGATCTGCCTTTCTTAAATGCATGCTGGCTGGGCCTGATTCTCTGGTTGTCCTGTATATACTACATGATAGTACTCGAGATGTCTATTCCATGATCTTCCCAGGCACTGAGGTCAGGCTGACAGGACTGTAGTACCCAGATCATCCTCTGGCCCTCCTTGTAGATGTGTGTCATGTTTGCTAGACCCTCCCCTCTTAAAGTGCCTTGGCAAGCACTTCTACCAGCTTCCTCAGTACCCTTTAAGTGGGAGATGTCTGTTCAATGGGATACTGAAATTGTTGGTTTGATTTATAGGCTTAGTCTTGTGCATGACTGTCAAGACTGGAAGATTACTTGAAGACTGTTTTATCTTTATAAATATTAATCAAAGCTCTGCTGCCCATGCTTTTGTTTATATTTAAGTAGTAAACAATTCAGTGACCAGAAGGATGGCTTTAAGATCCATTTCTAAAGTTTTGGCTATTAAGTATAAATTCTGTTGTTTTTTGAGTTGCTTTGTTTCACCTTAAGCACTTTTTGAAAAATGTGGGATTTTGCATGAAAATGGTCTGGCAGATAAAGCCTATAAATCCAGTGTTTTGGATATACCTCTTTGGACTTACACTGAAGTATTTGGAAAGTGGTCTCTACTGGTGATATGGTCATATTGTCTGAATAATGAGCAGTGTGTTTGTCCTTTTGATATGACTTCTTATTTTTTGTTGCCTATGTTGTAGAGTTGAGGTTTTGGCAGCTAGTTGGCTGAGAGCAATATAGAAATACCAATGTGAAACAAATAGATCATTTATTGGTATATTGATTAATTTTGCTTTGTCAAAATTGTCAAATATTCTTCAAAGTGATTTTCACCACCTCTTTCCTTTGGCACTCTGTTCCATGTACAGCCACTGTTCCTGTAAATGGTGTTAGATGAGGGTTTTTTTTCCCCTCTCCCATTTAACTCTTAAAGGACTACTTTGGCTTAATTAGTGATCTGGCCAATTTTATAGGTTTGCCTCATTTCATGTTCTTATTAACTTGGATTTTATGAAAAACTGCACACATGTCTATTGAGTGCAGTGTGATTAATCTAATTAGAAACAGACTTTACTAATTTTAACACGACTTGTAGTACTCCATAGTACTGGAAGAAGAGATACTAGAATTTTGGCTTACTTTTGCAGATTTAATTTATTTTTCTTCTCTGCAGATTGTCCACAAACAATCACATCTTGACCTTAGTTGTTCCTTTTTAAGTCACTATTTAGTCACATAATTCTTTGAAGAGTTGGGGCCTTCCCTCTATAAAAACTTCATTTGCCCCAGAACATTTGTTCAGAGAGTTTTCTCACATGCTTTGAGACTTGAAAATGTCCTTAGTGCATAGGTTAACCCTGCCTGTGTTTTTTTCTAATTGTAGAATGCAATCATAGAATGGTTTGGGTTGGAAAGGATGTTAAAAGTAACCTTGTTCCAACCCCCTTCCCTTGGACAGGGACACCTTTCACTAGACCAGGTTGCTCTTAGCCCCATCTGTCCGGGCTGGAACACTTCCAGGGATGAGACATCCACAGCTTCTCTGGATGACATGTTCTGATGCTTCACCAGCCTATTAGTAAAGAATTTCTTACCAATATCTAATCAAAATCTACTCTGTGAGTAGGTTTAAAAGAGGTTTAAACCAAAAATGGTTTAAAACCATGCCCCTTTGTCCTATCACTATATGTCCTTGCAGAATATATCTCCTCATCTTTCTTGTAGGCTCCCTTCAGTTCCTGGAAGGCCACAAGTAAGTCAGATTAAAGCCTTCTGAACCATCCCAATTATCCGTCTTTTTTTGCAGCAAAGGTGCTCCATCCCTCGAATAATCTTCCTATCCCCCCTCTAAACTTTACCCAACAGGCTGATGTTCTTTCTATGCTGGAGACCCCAGAGCTGGGAGTAGTACTCCAGGTGGAGCCTCACAAGACCAGAATAGAGGGGCAGAAGTGCCTCCCTTGACCTGTTGGCCACACTGCTTTTAGTGTTGCCCAGGATATGATTGCTTTCTGTGATTGCAGGGTCATGTCCAGCCTCTTATCCACCAGTACCCCCAAGTTCTTCTTGGCAGGGCTAATGTCAATCTGTTCTGTGAGCAGAGGCCTGTATTGATACTAGGGATTGTCGCAATCCAGGCACAGCACCGTACACTTGGTCTTGTTAAACCTCATGTAATTCCCATGGGCCTACTTCTCAGGCTTGTCCAGGTCCTTCTGGATGGCATCCTCTCCTTCAGGAGTGTCAACCACACCACTCAGTTTGGTATCATCTATGAATTTTCTGAGGGTGCACTTGATCCCTTCATCAATGTAATTAATGAAAATATTAATTACATATTAATATTGGTCCCTGCATGGATGCCTAAGGGACACCAGTTTTTACTGATATCCACACATGACTCTGAGTGGTTGACCATTACCCTCTGGACATGCCCATCCAGCCAAGTCATCCAGGGTATCCTATTGACTGTCTTCTTGAAGATATGGAATTTTGCTTTGCCAAAGGTTAGGCTCCTAACTTTACTCCTTACCTGACTCATATGCATGAGAACTGTCAATTCCACCAATGCATGACCACTGCAGCCCATGCTGCCTCCAATCTTGGTGTCCCCAATTATCTCACTTGCATTTGTGACCAGCAGATCCAGTAAAGCATCCCCTCTGGTAGGGCTGTCTACTACCTGACTTAAGAAGTTATCTTCTATGCATTTCAGGAGTCTCCTGGATTGCCTAGAGCTGGTCATGCTGATGTCTCAGTTGCCTTAGATAAAAGGCAACTGCATTGTGCTGTGCAAAGAAAGCTGCTGTATTAAATTGCTCACAGCCTTGTGGGTATGACATTGAACAGAGTAAGATAATTAGTATATGGAAGAGGAAGGAGCTGAGAAAACAGGCGATTAAATGACTCAGAGAGAGAAAGCTGTAGAAAAATAGTTTAAACTTTCCTGAGAAGAAAAACGCCTTCCTGAATATGGTAGTCTTAAAGGCCTGAATATGTCTCGAATTACTTTCCCTTAGAAAAAGTAACCACATATTTGTTGGCTACAGACTCCTCTTTAAACCATTTAGTATAAGGGTTGCTTCTGTATAATATACTTGTGGATTCATGCAGGCAATGCATTTTTTTGCAAGGTGCCCGGGGTATACTGTATTAATTTACCAGCATGGGGAGTTAGATCGAAATGCCTTTGTGCATGATCATTTTCCAACTCATCTTCAGGTTCAGTGAATTACGTATTTATGATCATTTTCCAAATAATCTTCAGGTTCAATGAATTACATATTTGTTTGTTTTGGTGGTTTGAGAAATCCTTCTATTCTTTTTCATGTCTGAAATGGTTCATATTAAAGCTTTCATAATACCCTTCAGTTTCTGTGTTAAATTGATGTTTAAATTGGAATGAAAGTAGGAATCTTGGCAGTTTAGATAATTCACTTCATCTGGTGGCCAGCTATGTTAACAATCACATCATATGCCAGCACTTACACTAGATGAAAGGAGTCCCTGGGGCACTAGAACTACATTTTAGAAGCAGAGTGAAAATACAGTTATGGTCTTTGTCTCATTGTTTTATTCTGTAAAATGGAAAATTATTTTAACTGGAATTTTTAAGTGTTATAAGAATAATTTGAAGGTTATGTTGAGGACTATTTTGGGTGTATTTGCCTTGGAAGCTGAATGACAATTGATCAGTATTCTGGACAGGAAGCGTTCAGCACAATGTCAGCAAATTATGTCTTTTTATTCTGATGTATTGAGCACTTGAAGGAAATGGTATATTGTTAGCATATGAATAACATCAAAGCCCCACATTGCAAGATGTATTTCAGTCTTCTGGAATAAAATGCATGGCCTCCCCTTCATGTATTTGAGTGCCTCCCCTTGTAATATAGTGCATGCTTGAACCCAAAAGCTTTTTCCTATCTAACATGTACAAACTGAATTTCAGAATTCAATTGCTGGTGCATGACTACACATTCCATCACTTAGTAAAAACGTTTGCAGTATCAAATTGACTTCCTGCTTGAAGAGTAAAATGTATTTGATTAGAAATAAGATTCTTGTGGGAAAAGTGGTTCTGGGGTTTTTGTCGTTTTTTTTTTTTAAAGAGCTGCTCTCACAGAATGCACTTACGTCATCAGTATTTCCCTGATAATAGGAGTGACTATAATTACCCTGAATGAAAAATATGAATCTAAGCAGTACTTTACATCTGAGGTTATTCTGATTTGACCTTCAGTACTGTCTTCTGTGGTTACATTACTGAAATTAAACCAAATTAAAATTATTTTTTTTTTAGAGCTGAGAAACTACACAGAAGAAGAAATTCTTCTAACTTGAAAATCTCAGCTAGACAGACTGTGGGTTGAGTGCTTTTTTGAGAGTCTGTTATGGCAGTGCTAAGAGCTGTTGTGAAGGTCTGAGTCAGAGCTGACCTTCCTGTGAACTCTCACAAATACTTTAGTAGTAGGCGGCTTGAAAGCACCTGTAAGGCGCATGATCATAAACCAGATTGGTGTTTAATAGTGGATTAGCCAATTATAAAGTAAAGTGAAGAATGTGGACACAGAGTAAAATATTATAGGCTTGTATCACCCGGAACATGGACCCTGGCCAGGTCCGTTATCTGACCAATATAAGGAAACAAAACCAAGTACTGCACATATTGTCATATAAAGATTAATAGACTTGTTTCTTGAAGTGTATAAAAGCTGGACCCTAGGTGTAGTGACTCTGGGGACCTCACCTATGGGTGGACGCACTGTGTAGGATTTCCCAATTGCTATGAGGGTTTCTTCAAATCCTTGCTGCGACCAGGTCTCCCCAGCAACTGCAGCTCTGGATGATAAAATATTAAGGCGATTAGTGATGTATCTTTCCTAATCACTATTGTTAATTCTTTGTGCTAATGATCAGGTGCATTGCTTTGCTTATTCACCTTGCTTAATCTTTTTCTACCTTAAACCAGTGATTAAGTGCATTATATTATTACGTGTATTACCTTGCTTAGGCTGCTTTGACAAATGCAGCAGAAGTAAGCTTATTTTCTTTTCACTCAGTGTTCATGTGTTTTGTACTGACCCTATCCACCCAGTAAAACACAGTCTATCACAGACATAGAAATTCCAAATGCTTAAACAATTTAGTCCGTTAGTTTAAAGGCTACAAGTCAGAAAGTTTGTTTACACTAACATAAACTACTTATTTGCAAATGTTTGGCTTGTGAAGATTTCACTAATTTTCTATAATAACTTTGTCTTCTGGCTGAGTAGGAAACTGCTTGTAATTGAAACTCAGTATAAATTAAATTAAAGCCATTTAACACTAGCATGACATTGGTGGAAAATGAAGGTTGACTGGAGCCTCAACACTGACTTGGAAATTTCCAGTATTCTGAATTTATTGCAATTCACTCCATGGTGTGTCTGGCTCAGATAACTTTGTGTATCAAATCAGTGTTCATTTCTCTGGTTTTTAGCATCAGTTATTGCACATTTCCTTTTGTTTTAATTATACTTTTAAAAATAGCAATGTGATGTATTTCACAATTCTGTTTGCATTCAAATTTATTGTTAAAAAGTCAAAAGTCATTGTACCTAAAATACTATACTCTTACTATGTAGCATCTCCAGTACTTGAGGCTCTGACTAGTTTCTGCTTTGCTGCCCTTGCTCAGCAAGGCTGATCCATCAGAAACACTTGAATATATGTTTTACTTTGGGCACATGAATAGTAACACTATGGAAGTCAAGGAGACTACAAATGTCTAAGTGCTTTGCCGGACAGGTGACAAAGTGTGCCCTGCACTTCAGATGACAATACAGATGGAGGAAGTGCAGACTGATTCGTCTCATGGTTACTAAAAATGATGTTGCTTGCTCTATCACCTTATTACCAAAGCTTAGAAAATAAATTATAATTTGGGAAGAAAGTATAGTTTTTCTAGAACAGTTACTGCATTATACACATTTTAAGCTCACAACTCATAAAACTAAACAACTGACGCTGTCTCACACTAAATGTATGGTTCTTGCTTCATGCAAGGCAAAGAGAGTGGAATAAAAAAATTAATTCCAGAAAATCCATCAATTTATTGCCCACATGTGGCCTTGCTTTAAAATAAAATTTTAAAAATCACTTTTCCCTTCCCAAGTATTTCTCCATCACTTAACAGATAAAAAATACTCACAACAAACCTTTTTTATCTTTTAAAAGGACTTTTGGGAAAAATAGTTCCCTGAAATGAATCTATAACGTTAAAGTGTGGATCAGCCACAGTATGATCACTGCATATTTGAGATTATTGCTGGTCTTGTTGCAGTTAAACAATTGCTGAAGATTTAAAGATGTCTCAGGTGGTCTAAAACTCTTACCACCCAGCCTGATTTTAGTTTCAGTATACTATACATAAATGTCAGAAACCACACATTGTTATTGAGCCATGCTGTGGTAACTCTTAGAACCAGCAATAATTCAGTGGAAATGGTGTGTTAAAGTGAATGAAAATAAGACTAAGAGACTTATGCTTTTAGCAGAGTATTTCCTCATCACAGTAGTCCAGCTCTACCCCATACATCTTTTGTTTATGAAAAGTGTAATTAAAGACTAAGCCCACTGTCAAGTGTAGATGAATGCAACAAATGAAAACCCACAAGATAAAGTCCTCTTTAGAGGTAGAAATGTTATATAATATTATTTGCCTTGATTTCAGATCATCAGTCCTGTGGGAAAGTGCCTCTACAAAAAATGCATGGGTATTTTCAACTGACCTTGAAAAATGTTAGAGAAATTTTTGGCTTTAAAAAGGTCATAAGTTGTTAAATAGTAAATTTTCCTAACAAATCCCAGACCCGGAAACATCTGTGCTAAAGAGATTTGTGCTGATCTGGTGTGAAAATTGGCAGAGCACTCCAAAATTTGCTGAATAAAACTGGGACAAAAACCTTTCCAATGAATTCTTAAGACAATCTCCTTGAGGTACTATGGAACCATTCCACTCTTGAAGTATTTGCTAAAAGTACTGGAAATATAAAAATACGACAGCAGTTACTGATAAAATGAATGAAGTGGGATGAAATGGGTGCTGAGGACTTTACGTGTCTGCAGAGGAAATACAAATAACTGTGTAGCTTCATCACGAGTGTGTAGTATATGTCAGACATAACTGAAAGAAAAGTTAAGAATTAGCAAAGGTACATAGGGTTGTCACGAGGATCTATACTTTCTTGATGGAAAAATGCTCATTTTTGCTAAAACCTCGCACACAAAACAAAAAAAAGAAAAGCAGATGAAAGTATTTTTCACTAGGTTTGGAGGCTAGTTTCTGGTTATCATTTGTCTAAACCCTAAAGTTCCAAGTTGGAGGGAAGGGGTAATAGGAGCAGACAAGAAAGATAAGGACTAGCTCATACCCTCTAAGTGTGGATAACCACGTTGTAGTCTCCTGCTCCCTCAGTCTTCACTTTTTCACTCAGTGGGAAAATAACGTTTCTTTTTAAATTCTGTTGAGAATGTGAAAAGTCTGAAGAAGATTGCAACCATGCTAAGCTTGTTGGTGTGGAGTACCTAACAATCACCTAAAGGATTCTGGATTTGTTGCAGTCATTCATAAGATCTTCAAACTCTTCTTTCTATTGGTTCCTGTTATTTGAACCAGCAGGAGACTGAAAAGGACAAGACTATAACTTACTGATGTGTT
>NW_008671966.1:39910-40401 GCF_000695815.1 Acanthisitta chloris | reverse complement strand
GCTGATATGAAGAATAGGAAGGAAGAGAAGGGCAGAGTAGCAGTACAATATATCATGATGGTATCAAACTTCTGTGCTCTGGATGGTTTGTTTGATCACCTTTTAAAGTATCTGTAATTTTTACATTATTGTGACCCGTTCTGTAGGTCAGTGGAAGAGGACTTCTGTCCTTGCTCCTGCCCTTCTTATCCTTTGCTATTATCTAAAGGCAATATATTTTTTCCAGGAGTGAAGCTAATGAAAGCAAAGCCCTAACAGGGAAAAAGGTAGTGAGAAGCTGGGAAGAAAATAAATTAGAATGAAAGGCCACAGTGAAACCTAAAGTTGTTCAAAGGTTGCTTCCTTGCCATTATTTTACAGACAAAGATCGCATTACTTGTGATAAAAGGTCTGAGTAGTCTTGTAGCTTTTCCAACTACATGTACCTAGGCAAAATAAAAGCATGTACTTTTTACAGTATTTTTTTGCAATAATTTTATCTGAAGTTATTC
>NW_008671966.1:26405-39895 GCF_000695815.1 Acanthisitta chloris | reverse complement strand
TCGGCATTCATTAATAGAGCTTACTTTGGATCACAATTATGGCCTTTTCATTCATTCAGTTTGACCATATTCATGTGAATGACCCATATAATGAACCATGAAGAAAAATCACACTAAACGACTATCTCGCTTAACTCTTGTCATTTTACTTTTGTCTCACATCTATTGTAATCTTAGGTTACCCTTGCACAGAAGGTATGAACATTTTTCTTTGTATAATCTTCAGGTGCAGTAGATGGTATGTGGAGTATAGGTGAATTTAACCCAAATTGTGAATGTTTCTTTATGCCCACCAAGTCAATATGTCAGACAAGGAATGCAATCAAGTCTATGGGAAGAAGGTTCAGACCAATACTGTTAAATGATAATTATTCTGAAGACTGTTTTTTTTTTGTTTTACTGTATGTCCTGATGAATAAAAGTTAGTAATTAGGGAACCATAGACTTATTGTACATCTGATAATGCTGAACTTTGCTTATGCCAAAGCATATCTCAGTAGTGACCACATCAAGTAAGCAAAGGTCACATTTGTAGTTATGTGATAATCTTAAGCTCTCTGTTCTTTGTATAGCAGTTCATTAAATATTGTTTAGTTGAGTAAGTTCTCCTGCTTTCTATGGTTCATACTTGTGTGCTTGCACAACTATTGCTCAGTGAGACATATAAGATATGTGACAGAAATCTGAATTGCTTGACTTGCACACTCTATCTGCAAAGCATGTTTGATTATAGTATTAAAGAGAATTTACTTGCCGCATCAGTAGCTATCTCTGCATTTTATCTGCGGTAAAACTACTGGTTGTCTAGTAGTACCAAAATCAATCAGTACTGGGACAAGAGGAAGTAAAGAATGTGTTGTGATTTTTCAACATATGTCAGTCCTGTGTGCTAGGAATCTGGTCTGTTTTGGTGTATATACTTCGAAATTCTCGTGTGACCTTATCTAAGTTTCTTTCCTACCACTTTTCTTTAATGGAGTTTACTATAATAATGGAGTTAATAGTTTTTTTTGTTGGTTTTGGTTGCTTGTTTGTTTATTTTTTGTTTGGTTTTGGTTTTGGTTTTTTTTCTGTTTGCTTGTTTCATTGTTGTTGGCTTTTTTTAGTTTCTGCTGGAGGAAATAACAGTCTTGCTAAATCATCAAGGCTGGGTCCCAGAGTCCTGATTTTTCTGTGTCTATGTTAACAGAAAGAAAGTGCTAATCAATTACATAATTTAGTTTGATGGCTTGTTGGTTGCTTTTCTGATAATAAAATGACTTTCAGAAAGATGATTTTGACCACTGGCTGATATGGCAGGTACATTTTGGTTCATCTTCTGCTTTTAAGTCTGCTTTAAAAATTTGAGGGAAGTGACTTAATTTCTAAATCTTGGAAGGGGTCAGAAATGGTATTTCTGAACAGTAAAAGACCTATGTATCAGATGACTCACTACACTGTATGATGAAGTAGCTGAGTAGTGGATTTTATTACATGCAATATTCTATGAAATATATACCGGTAAAAGAGAGCCCTGCTCTGTGAGTTAAGGGATATATTTCACTACTGGTAACACATACAAAATGAGGGAGCTAAAATATTACCATGTAGAAATTAATATGTATTTGTGTTCTTCAGACAATCGTGGTACTGTGTGTGCTAATGTCTGGAGTTTCAGCTCTGAGCTTCCATAAAGCTTATTGGCCTTTCATGCAGCATGCCCATAAATCAGTGAGGCTTAAACAGTGGTGCCCTCTCAAACACCTGCTTATTTTCCAGAGAAAATTCTGTAGCATTTTAAACATCACTTTATGACATTGTAAGTAATGCCTGCTCTAGAAGCACTTAGAAGAGCCATTAAAGTTAAGGGTCTATCAGTATTTCATTATAAAGCTTGATTTCAAGAGGTTTATAAGTCAGCCATTTAAAAATGCATTTGATTGAATCCTGGTATGTGATTCATTGTGGATTTTTAGTGTTGGAGAAATTATTTCAGGTGGTCTTTTTATATGTGTGAGGAGTAGTGGGGAAAGACTGTAGGCATAAACATTTTTCCTGCAGAAGAATTTTTTTCTTAGAGACAATAAGTTAGTTTTTTTAAAGACACCAGATCTGAAGCAACTTTGTGAAGAAATTAATCAGCAGAGTTTTATGAAAACAAATAAAAAGCCTGAAATCTTTGTAACACCTCTTTCATAGTTTTATAACAGTCTGTAATATGTACCTTATTGGAAAGGTATGCAAAATGGAATAGAGAAAGAAACAGCTTTGTTCTGAGGTGCTGTTAAGCATTCCAAACTTTACAGATAAAACAAAACTTGAAATTCACCTGTGAACTCACTGACAGTGATCACAGGTCCAAGATGGCATGGACAATGTACCGTTAGCAAAAACCACTTATGTTATGGGCTATTGCACTGTGTGCCATTTTCAGTGGCAAAATATTCTTGAGATCTGTTGGAGGGCAGCACTACAAAAAGTCATGGTATGGGTGTAACTCAGCTGAAGTACAAAGAAGTTATTATGACTTCATGCTCTTTTATATGGTATGTTGTCAAACCCCCCTGATTATGCATGAATAGGAAGCTGTCTTTTGTTCGGTCTGGTGGGAATTGATTGAGAAGTTGTTTAGTGTTTTCTCTCTCTTTTGACTTGCTCTTTCAACTTTCAATTGCAATTATCCAGATTTTAAGTAGATGTTTTCTCTTTGTGTATGGAATTTAATTAACTAAAGGCTACTACAAGAATTTTGCATTCCTTAATGGAGAACAAAGGAATTTGAATAGAACGTGATGAATTAAGGTAACTTAAATTTGAGTTTGAATTCCACTAGCTGGCTGCAGATCTGTAATTCAGTCAGTAACTTTGTTTTAGGTCCCCTTGAACACATCTGCATCTTACAAAATCACAGGTTAGGGAGAGACTTTGATACATGTCAGGTGTAGTATGACTGTAAGAAGTAAGAAGTTTCTGTTGGACAGGAACTTAAGCAGTCTGCAGAACAACTGGAAGCCTATTTTGGATGGGGAAAGATGTTTCATTTTCTCCTTTTTGTAGCATCAGTAGATAAAGTTCCAGCACCAAATGACATGGATTTGTGATTGGATGCATGTGCACATGCCTATACGCATTTCTAGGTAGTGTACAGCTGAATTACACACAATGGAAATATGCCATCTTTGTTTAATGAAGGTGTTTGATTTTTTAACTCCCTTCTTGCTAAGCTATTTTTCCAGATGTCTCTGACCATTCAGCCAGATGTAACTTTGAAGTCTGCATTTTTCAGCAAGTGGACAGGTGGGAAACAGAATTTGTACCTTGCTGGTTAGAGTTTGCTTGTGGTTTTCTGTATTGTTCATCTATTTTTGGCAGTCCAACTGAAAACACCTTTTGTTTTCTCATCTACCTGCTGTATCTAACTGTCGTACTCTTGTATTGTACATTCATTACAGAGTTTAACAAGGATACAAAACAATGGTCCCAGTACTCTCTTCCCATATCCCAGAGTCCTGTCAACTTATAGACAAGCATTCAGTGGTTGTATTTCACATGGCTGTGGCATTTCTCCACTGTGCAGTCCAGCTGAGCTTGGACACGAAATGTGTCATTGCTCGTTGGTTAAGGAGATGCACTAAATGACCCCCAGAAGGCCATCTATTCCTTTAGTGCTGTGAACACATTGTTTGCCTGTGAAGGGTGTGCAGAAAGTGAGTCAGCCTGAATGAGATCAAAGTAAAGGGCATTGAAAACACAGTGGTATTTCCCTATTGCCCTGGTCTACTACAAGGCCTTTCACATACCATAGGAACAAAGCCATGTATCTCAGTTGCCAAGTGAGTGAAACACAAGTTTTATCTATTTTTTTAAAAAACATCTATTACTGTAAATCTTATTTTAACCCAGATCATGATGACAAATGTATGAATTATATTGAACAAATGATACCATCAACATCTAAGTGATGTTAGGTTCATTTCCAGGGTTAAACTGTAACTAGCACTATTGGATACAAGACAAGAAGCAAATTTGTGGGAATGAGACCTCAGAAATTCAAGGGCGTATGACCACTGCAGTTGTAGTTTTGGAGTAGTTTTCCTGGCCTGGAACTTCTGTTGCATTGATAACTTTGCTACCATTTTCTGAGTAATGTTTGTATGGAAAGTATCTGTGCAAAAGTAGTGAAAACATAGCAAACATGTAGTGATTTATCCTAGCAAAGATTTAACTGGTTGCTACTAAGCTTTCTTAAAGCTGGGATTACAGGCTTAGCAAAACCAGGAATACATAGCTAAATATATATCAGCTGTTCAGTGTTTATAACTGGTACTGTCACTAGCATTACAACAGTGTGCCAGATACAAAGTGTTATAAATTTCCCATTACATTAAATGTAAAGTGAAGTCTTTAGTGCTGACAGTGCTTGCCTGCTTATGCACTTGCATCATAGCTCTTCCTCCTTTAAGAGGAGGAGAGAAAAGAAGGAAAAAATGCTAATTCAGCAAACTGTTGTTGGTTATATGATGTTATAGTTGTTCTGGTTCTTAACCAGTGAGATTTTCTTCCCAGTATTCAGAACAGATGCAATTTATAACACATCTGATACATATCCCTCTAAACTCCCTTCTAAATTTTTCCTCCTAAATCATCTTCAGTTACTGATTTTCTGTCAGTAGGCAGTCACCACACACTTGAAGTATCTTTGCCTGAGATAGTTAATTTTATACCATAGACCTGGAAGTGTCATCATGCTCGTCTGCCATGGGCTCCAGAGTGGAGCTGTGGCTCCCTCAGTGCAAGACCACAGTGCAATCTGGCTGTGGTTTTTTTCCTGAAAAAGCTAAAGGGGAGTAGAAAGCTAACTAATTTCTGTGGATTGTTAGTCGGGGTTGACATGGTTTCTGATCAGCAAAGGTATAGGGGTGAAATACAGATTTGGTTGTCTGAAGTTGTAATTCTTTGTACTATAGAACACAAGATGAACAGAAATAACAGTGATAAATGCTCTGTCATTTTCTTGGCATTGATTTATTCTCTGCAACACTGGAAGGGAAAAGACATATGGCTAATTGCTAATTAGGCTAGCACAAAATTCCAGTGACCAGCAACATATTCATATTCTACTTTCCTTGGCGGCCTTAATTTATATTTTTACTTTCCTTTGCTGTGGTCAGTGCTTAGGGCAACAAGATAATAGCAGGCCATTGCCTTAAAGGATGATGGCTTAAGTATCCAGTCCACACAACACTTAACAGTTTTGCATATCCCTTTGCTCCAGTGAAGTCCTCTGAACAGCTTTGGCCTGACTGATCTGTGTAATCTGTCCAGAAGCTCTTGGTACAGAGATTTGATTTTGAAAGCTGTATATATGAGCCAGTGCTTAGTTCTCAGCTCCGCTTACTCCCTCTGAAAATGTCATTGACATGGAAGCTAAAGTCATTGCGGTATTAATTCCAGTTCCTGTTTTCCAACACCTTATAATTTTACTACTTTTTGTATTTTTTTATTTTGCAGTCTTTCTGATACTTAAATACAAGGTGAATCTTCATACTTAGAAATGGAGCAGATCAGTTATTACCTAACTCAAATCACTGAACAGTCATTGCTGACATCCAAAACTGATCAATTTTTTTATTATTCTTTTTCCTGAGACTGGAGTGTAAAAATGGCCTTAATATACATTTTAGTAAAGCATATGACTACTCTGGAGAAGTTCCTGGTCTTATAAAGAATCTTCTGACTTCAGTTTAGACATTTATTTGTCAACTAACAGTTATGCCTCATTTTCAGGAACATTAAGAACACACACAAATGGAAGTCTGAGGAGGATATATATAGAAAGATGAAGGAATGGAGTATTCATATTTTACCTGCCCAGCATAAAATTGGAAATGCTGCAAGTCAGCACTTTAAACAAAAACCCTGTTTGGAATGGTGATGTGCTCTGCAGCAACTCAGGAAAGGTGCAAATGAAAATGTTCCAGATGGCAGTAGTTGCTGAATACTGAGATTCTGAATTTACTTCATTTTATGCATATGTATTCACAGGCCATTCTATCATTTTATAAATAATGGAGGAAATTACTTATGTTTCCTTACATAACACACCGAGAACATGGAATAGTTATTACATCATCTGACTTTCTGAGTGCAAACTACTTTATAAAAACAAACCTGCCCATGGGAAACTCCCACTTTATATAGGTCCTTTTTTATTAGGCACTTTTAAAAGAGTTTTCCAGTTGCTTTTACAGAAATATAATTTTTTTTAAGAAAACTGCAATGTATTTACAAAAAAACCCCAAGCATAGGCAGTGGAGGTAGGAACAGAAGACTTAGTTCTCACTGTTAAAGATATGACACGCACATGATTATGCAAAGTGGGTAACAAGCATGACTTGCTGGGGAGTCTGTACAGATCCATGAAGGTGATATACAGACAAGATGTACAGACTAAACTAATATCTGTCATCTATGTACTTTAGTCTCTTTTTCAAAGTATACTTGTAATTGTGGATCCAATGAACTTATCCCTATTGTATGTTCTTGCCAAACTGATGTACGCAAAAATTTACCTACGTAAGCCCTGGTAAGGGCCATTGTCCATGCTGGAGAGGGAAGCAAAAAATAACTGGGGACTTGATGTACCACATGCCCGAATTGCTTTCCACCCCTTCCCGTCCTGAATGGTGCACCATGAAGGTAGAGAAAGCCCTGCTCCACATCAGGTATTCACCCTCCTTTCTGCTCTGCATTCTCTGCTCTGCCCTGAAACACTCCTCACCTGTGCAATTGCAGCTTGCAGGAAGTAGAGACGGAAATAAGAAGGAGGCCTCTCCATGACTTCTCCATCCTAAAGCTCTCAAGATGGTGCTTGTACAATGAGGACAAGGAAGAACCCCGAGGAAAATGAGCTGGGCATCATCATTGCACCTTGGTGCAAGGTAGCAGTTGGCTTAGGGGCTGGTCAGTCTCCTCAGGATGGCGTTTCTTTCCAAGGACCAGGGTCTCAACTAGCACATGCTGTGGTCTGTTGCTTGAAGTGTTACACTGAAGGATATCAGCCCTCTGCTGCCAAAGGTGCTGGCTGTCCTCTCCTGCAGAAGCCATGGCCATTGCTTGGGAAGGTGACTGTTGGACAGGATTACAAGTGACAAGCTCTGTGACAGCATGATGAAGGTTGAATGACATTGTGTGAGTAGGGGTTTTCTCTCTTCTCCATAATGTACCAAATAAAGTGTTCATTTCAGATGCTAGCCCCCAAAGCTGAAGGAATAAACAAGAGGAACTGGAAATGTGCTTTACACTGCAGCTGGGGAGAATTGCCCTACCTGGAGCAGAAAGTACTAAGGCAAGACTTGTGGATGACCTCTAGGTTTCTGGAGTTGGGGATATAGGGGATCTGAAGCTAACTGCACTCCAACTGAAAAAAGAGATACTGGCAGTTTATAAAGGGATTTGAGCTGCTTCGAAGGTGATAGGTACTGAAGCACAGCTCATCCTGGCACCCCAATTACCTGTGCTGGGTTGGATGTTCAAAGGGAAAGTCTCCTCTATACATCATGCAACTGATACTACATGGAATAAGTGGATTACCCTGATCACACAGCAAGCTTGGATAGGAAACTCCAATTGTCCAGGAGTCTTGGAAGTGGTTATGAACTGGCCAGAAGGCAAAGATTTTGGAAGGGCACCAGAGGAGGAGGTAATGCTTGCTGAATAGACTCCACTATATAATAAATTATCAGAAAGTGAGGAGCAATATGCCCTGTTTACTGATGGATCCTGCTGTCTTATTGGAAAGCATTGTAGATGACAAGCAGCTGCATGGAGTCCAGTAAAACAAGTCAGAGAAACAATTAAAGGAGAAGGTGAATCACATAGGTTTGCAGAGGTGAAAGCTATCGAGTTGGACTTAGACATTGCTGAATGAGAAAGATGGTCAATTCTTTATCTCTATACTGATTCAAGGGTGGTGGCAAATGCCCTGTGGGGGTGGTTGCAGCAATGGAAGCAGAATAACTGCCATCATAGGAGTAAACCCATCTTCTGCCACATGCTTCTGCACTGTGGCAAGATATTGCTGCCTGGGTGCAGAACTTGGTTGTGAAGGTACATCATGTAAATGCTTGTGTACCCAAGAGCCGGTCTGCTGAAGAACATAAGAACAACCAGTGAGTGTATCAGGCCACTAGGATTGAAGCGGCTCAGGTAGATTTGTATTGGGAACCTAAGGGTGAATTATTTCTGGCTTGGTGGCCGCACAACCTCTTGGGTCACCAAGGAAGAGATGTAACATATAGATGGGTTTGGGACTAAGGGATGGACTTAACCATGGACACTGCTTCTTAACATTAGTGTGGTGTCACCTTCAGAACTGTGTGCAGTTTTGGGCTCCACAATGTAAGGATATAAAAATACAAGAATATGTCCAAAGGGAGACAATGGATATAGTGAAAGGACTAAAGGGCATTACTCATGAGGAGTGGCTGAGGAGGTTGATTTAGCTTGGAGAAGAAGAGACTGACAGGCAACCTCATTGCTGTCTGCAACTTTCTGATGATGGGTAGTGGAAAGGAAGGTGCTTATCACTTCTCTCTGGTGTCCAGTGATAAGTTGCAAGGAAATGGATTAAAGATGCACCATAGGAAGTCCAGATTGGATATTAAGAAAAGGTTCTTCACTGATATGGTGGCCAAACACTGGAGCAAGCTGCCCAGAGAAATAGCCATTGTCTGTAACCCTATTGGTGTCCAAGAAGTGCTTGGACAATGTTCTAAAATAAGTTTCAACTTTCAGGTGACCCTGTGTGGATCTAGGAGTCGGACTCACTGATCCTCTTGGGTCCCTTCCAAGTCATGATATTCTGTGATTCTAAGTAGCTCAATAACACTGCCTGATTTGTAACTGAGATTTGTCATTATGTGAAAAATGGGTTTTTTTGCTTGCAGCTGTGTGACAAAAAATGCCATACTTCTGTTGTCCTTAAGGTCACTCAACTCCAGGACTGCATTATTATTCTCCAGGGTCATGAATTCTTATTCAGACATTCTTTGCAATTTTCAACCCAAATTTTGAAATGTTTTTATGTCAGTTATTTCTGTTCCTTTGTAGCAGAACACTAGTACACAAATGGCTTAACTTGCTCAAAATAATTAAAAAAAATGCCTTAATCATTAATGCTGTTTTTAGATTAGGGTTTGGCAATGAAACCATACATTCCTCATGTTTTCTGAGGTTTTGTTTGCCAAGTCTGCAGTGAAAAACTGAGAAGCTAACTTTTAGTGGCTCACATGGGTAGAACCTGAGTTTGGGTGTTTTGAGGAGGAGTTTGTATGTGTTTGCATGTTCTTGTGCAAGTAGACACAGCGTGTTCAGCTCTGTACTTTTACGTGTCATATTAGGAAGGACTGTGTGTAAAATTCTGATTGAAAGAGAGACACTGTTGGATGTTTTGTCATTTGTTGTTTTGGTTGAGTTTTTGTTTTTGTTAAATGGGGATTTGCTTACAAGATACAGATTGAGATTTGAGCTAGGATACTTGAGGACTTTTTGTATGGAAAGAGATTTGTAGCAGTAGGGACACCAGAATAAAACTCATCAATTCAGGCAAACCTACTGGTTGAATATGGTGAGATAAACCAGGCCTGGATGTAGTTTCACTGTGTCTTGAGTTCTCTAGGTGCTATACCTTTCGTACGTTATGTGGCTTGGAGCGGATTTTGACTGACGGGTCTCTATGGGAAATGCAGTCTTCTAAATACTCTTTTTAGCTTCTCTCTACATCAAAAATCTGACAATTGCTGATTAACTTTTAATATAGTAATTCTAAACAGTTATCTGTTCTATTGCCACTATGTACTTAGTTAAGGCTACCAACCAGTGATTTCAGGGTTAAGAGAAATCGAACAATATGGCTAAGAGTCCTTTGGGTACTAAGCTGTTTTCATTCATCTGTGCATCTGAACAGAAATTCTGAATGATTGCACATTCTTAGACATAATTATAAGCAGCTTAGAAATGCAGGTTGTTTTTTTTTTCCTAAACATGAAACATGGCTGGCAAGTATATGATGATATTGTGAGGAGTAGGTGACTCTGTTGCATGTGATGTATTCAGGATCAGACACTATATCTTTAGCTGACTTATTTGGCCAAGTCAGGACCATGCATGTTTTTCATTTTTGTGTTTGTTTTCTGGACTTGAAAGTGCAATTATAGAAAGATGTAAGACATCATGTTACCGCTCTAGGTCATGTCTTGTCCACATTGCTAAACTACACTAGGCCACAGCTGACTTTAACCATGCCAGGCACATGTTCATGTCAACTCTGCAGGAACTGTTGTGCTATCAGGTGCTGAGAGGCACAAGAATGAAAACTGTGGAAGAAGCAGTTTCTGCCATTTTCTCCTTTCTTTCATGCACTAGTTTGATTTTGAAAAATAACTGGAAAGTACAAGTTTTACTAAAATTGTTTGAGTTATTTGATATGAATATTTTCCTTTTCCTTTCATATACATTCAGAAACGTAAATTTTTCTTTCAGTCTGTAACTTAATATTGTTGCCTGACCTTACTCCCAAGCCCAGGGAATTTAGAGCAGGTCAGAGTGGCTCTTTCAGAAGTGGACAGTAATTCTGAATCTGTCCTTGGTCTGTTTGTTAAGATGCTTTTATTGCAGCTTCCACAGTCTCTAGGTGCACCAAGAAAGGGATGATCGCACTTTCATGGACAAAAACTTGCAGGCTTCAGTTTATCTAGAGCTATCAAAAGTGCTTTGAATAACTATTGGAGGGAACTGAATACAAGAGTTTTCATTGCATGATGTTCTTTAGGTCTTAATTCAGTGATGTTTTTCGTTATACAACAGAATAAGTTACCAAGTTTTTGTTTCCTGCTTGTATTAAAATTTAATGCAAAAATATAATTTCTGATCATGATATCAGTTCCTTCCTTATGCATCAGAAGCTGCTGGCAATGAAGTGGGTAAAATTACACCTCTATTTCAGATGTAATTAGACCTGATATCTTAGACTGTAGACTAGTAAGAATTATTTTGGTCTTATCTCTGACTTGCCTGATTTTTTTGGTATTTTAAGCCTTATTTTTTTGATATTTTTCACATGTTGTCATAATAAGTGTGAGTATCTGTGTACAACAGAAGCCTAGAGGACCTTTTTATAATAAATTTTATTGAGATTTTAGAAGCTGCTGGTCAAGCCCAGTACTTTTCTGAACATTAGTATTTTTGTGAGAGTTTCAGAATGCCTAAAATTTTATTCTTCTAATATTCTGGCAAATATAAAACTTGCAAGTCTTATTGCTTAAATTATGTCTGTCAAATTATCAAACCATACAAGCCTGGACACAATGCAGACAATATGTCATCCAGTTATCATAAGCTTTTAACACTGTATAGTATGTTTCTGCACAGAAAGGAAATCTACTGCACAGTCTAACATTTTTTTAACCTAGTGCATCTGGTACAGCATGTGTGTGTAACAATTTTATCCTTTTTACCTTTCTGAGGGAATCAGGGTTTAAAAGATTTGCTTTGCAATGTATTACAGGAAAACACACAGAATTCTTCTGTGAGGAAACCCTTGCGTTCAAAGGTTTTATTAATCACAGACACCTCTCAGCATTTGGAAAACTGAAGGATTTATGAGAGTCATTCTTTGTTGGAAAGTATTACTTCATGTTTATCCGAAATAACCTGGTATTTCTCTGTTTTTGTTTGCTTACAAGTTTAATTGACTTGTTTGTAGAAAGTCTTAATCTGTTGTTCTGAAAATAACAACTTCAGTCTTTCAACCCTTGTTCATGTGTAAAATCTTGTTGTGGTGATTAGGATCTGTGAAATAGTAACTGTTTGTGGGAGCAGAGGTTGCCACATCATGTCTGATCTGATTTGGGCTGCGGGTTTGGTTTTTTCCTTCCAGCTATGTACTTTGTTGAAAGATTAAACGAAGCCATGCAAATGATGATAACATACTGTAAAGAAGAGTATGCCTCAATATTTCTATCATCTTGCATCATGTGTAAGAGGGACAGCTGTTTTCTCCCATACTATGAAGACGCAGATGCATATTAAACTGTGTTTTCTGGCTGCCTTTCAGAACAATAAGAAACTACACACCTGTCAGCTCTTGGCAAGCAGGAATAGTAAAATTGCTAACTTTGTTTCAACAGCATTCCCTCACTGACAAACACACCATTGGCTTCATTTTTCTCTCCATCACTTCTCAAAAGGCTTAGATTTCTCCCCAGAGGCACAGAAGAATTAAGCAGTTTTACTACTGCTTCTCATAAATGGCTTACTTTTTAGAAAGGGTACATTTTCATGCTAGGCTTGTTTTATTACTGCTTCTCTTCTGGAACCATTGTTTGCCAATCACTGCTTTGCATCTGTAAGCCTTTGTGCTTTATAGCACCCTCCTTTCCTACGGCAGTCCAAAAACCCTGCAAGCTAATGGCTCATTTAGTGATCAATTTGTCAAATAATATTCACAGATGTTTTGCTTGTAGTACGGTGCAGGTAATACCCATGTGAATGATTTCTTCTCATAAATGGCTAGATAGAGGATTTGTTTTGTAAAATGCAATGTGGAGTTCTCCAGCAGCCAAGTTTCATTCTTGCCTATCAAGCTTTTAAACAAGGCTTTGTTTTAACTATAGATATGTGAATGAACATTAGAGAAAATTCCTGTCCTTAAGGGCAGGTCATTAAGCACAAGCCCTAAAAAACTGGAATAGATTCCTACGGTGGAGTGTAGAGTAGACTCTCAGTCTTGGCTCTGCATAGATATCTCTTGTGATCTTACCTAAATCATGAAAGCTCTAAGAAAATCTTTGTGTTTTTATTGTTTGTTTGGGGTTTTTTTGTTTGGTTGGCTTGGTTTCCACCCCTCACACACTTGTTATCTTAACAATAAAATCAAAATGAAGAGAAAGATGGTTCAAAACACTTTACAAAATGATTGAAAACTTCCCTATGACATTCTTGCCCCCACTTCCCCTCTCTTCTCAGTTCTTATAGCTCACTCCCACTGCTCTCCCTCCCTCTCCTCCCCCACCCCAGTTAAAAGTACAAACCAGGAATTCCTCAAAAAGTCTTTTACAAGGCATGTTGAAAACTTTGAAGACATTAATCTGAAATGATCTGCCATGGATCCAGGAGAATGGAATCTAACTGAACTTTAACTACTTTATCCTACTTAAGCCGGAACAGAACTGCTGAGCTGAGCAATTTAAGATTCCCACAGCTGCACTAGCAATGTTTTCGTTCATGGTACTAAATTGTTTCCATTAGCCTGAAAAGGGTTATAAAACCTACAATCAATTTACTTTCTGGGGCATTGTGTTTTGAATACCATTTAATAGGGTGTGACAAAAACACATAATTTCTCCACATGTTCTTACACTGCAAGCAGATTTTGCTGGGTACTAGGCAATGAACCAAATGTTCTGGACAGACAAATGTTCAGCAGAGAATGCACTGGAATTGGAAATAAA
>NW_008671966.1:13712-26377 GCF_000695815.1 Acanthisitta chloris | reverse complement strand
AAGAATCTTAAGTGCAAGAGATGAGCACAAAGGAATAATAGGAATTTTTATCATCCATTTACTCATCAGCTCCACATTTGCTATGGATAGGAATCATTAGATTTGTTTAACGTAGTGGAAAAGAATAGATTAAAAAACTGGAAACATGTGTGAACCAAATTGGACAGGAGTATATTTAATACTAATATGAATAACCAGAGAAGGCTGAATATCATGAACAGCTGTGGGCAGGAGGAGGATTCTTACTTTCTTCCAATGAACTCGATAACTTGGATTACTTTCTTAGCTTAATACACCCACAGCATTTTTGTTACATGAATAACCACATTTATTTTAATAAGACTTCTTGATAGGGGAGGGGAAATTGATTTACTTACCTTTTCTAATGCTCCTAATCTGTTTATATCCCGTATCTCCTTTCAGTGCAAGCACTTCATCTTGTATTTTGTATTCATGTTGCACAGGAAAATAAGACTGTTTAATGAGGAACTTGAGTAGACATATTTAAGCAAGTTATAGGCTAAGGAATTTATGAATAGTGACACAGAAAACACCCACATTGCCCCATGACAGCATGTGTCTAACAGTGCATTTTGGTGATTTTGTAATAGTGTGATTGTGTGCTGAGGTACATGGTAAAATATGTGAATGCTGCCTGTCAAAAAGGGACTTCATTCTATTTTTGACAGTATATAAGCTTAATTGTCCTTACTAGGTGTTTCATTGTCTCTTAATTTAGACTTCACAGTTATTAAGTGAGAGCCAAAGAAATCTGACAAATTTCACTTTGAGTTTAGGAATATATTGCAAGTTAACTCCTTGCCAACCAGTGCTGTAGGGTAAGGATGAATGCAAAAATCAAGGCAAAATTGAATTGGTTGGTTGTAGTGCACTTATTTCAAGGTATGGTTTTCTTACCTGATTTGTTTTTATGAATTTTTTTAAGAGGTCTTATTAGACATCTTAAAAATTAGTTGTGAACTTTTCCAGACTGAATTTTTAAGCACAGAAAATTAGCGGCTGCCAAAGGAATAGTTCATAGGCATTTTAAAGCTGCTCCTTATTACCATGTATTCTGGTTATTGAATTGGTAAATGGCAATATGTGGTTGTGCTGGTTTGGGTTGGGATAGATTTAGTCTCTTCACAGTGACTAGTACGGGCCTATGTTTTGGATTTGTGCTGGCCACAGGGCTGATAACATGGAGATGTTATTGTTACTGCTGAGCAGAGCTTACACAGATCCAAGGCCTTTTCTTCTTCCCATACTGCCATTCTGGCAAGGAAGTTGTCAGTGCATGGTAGATTGGGAAGAAACACTGCTAGGACAGCTGATTCAAACTGATATGACATCATGCTCAGTATATAAAGTGGGAGAAAGAAGGAGAAAGAGGGACAAGTTTGGAGTGATGGCATTTGTCTTCCCAAATCACTGTTGCATGTGATGGGCCTTGCTCTCCTGCAGATGGCTGAGCACCTGCCTGGGGGAAGTAGTGAATTAATTCCTTGTTTTGCTTTGCTTGTGTGTGCAGCTTTTGCTTTCCCTTTTAAACTGTTTTTAACTCAATCCACAAATTTTCTAGCTTTTACCCATCTGATTCTCTTCCCCATCCTGCTGGCGGGGGGGTGAGCAAGTAGCTGAGTGGGCCTTGGTTGCTAACTGGGGTTAAACCATGACAGTCCTTTTTGACATGAAACATGGGACTCAAAGGGTTTGAGATAATGATAGATTTGATTGGGCTGTGCTAGACTGAATTTATAGCTGTTAGTGCTCTTTAGATAGTAGGGAGCAGGCTCCTGTGTTTACCATGGGGCTTGTTTTTCACTTTCCTGACTGTATAATGAGTCCTGTGCTTGTTAGTGGCTGCTTTTTGTGTTTGCTGCTCTGCATTTCTTATCACCTTACTATATTGTGCCCGGGAACACTTCGATAACAACTATGGGAACGTGCCTGGGCTAGCAGATTGCCAGGATATTGCTGCTGTTTCTGTGCTGCTGTACTGGACAGGCTGGAACTTAAGTGTGAACTGGAATTGAAGGGACTGTCAGTTGTTGATGAGTCCATACTGGAGCAGAGATCCACCTGCAGCCCATGGAGGAATCCACGCCAGAGCAGGTGGATGCCTGAAGGAGATTGTGGCCTGTGAGAAGCCCATGCTGGAGCAGGTTTGCTGGAAGATTATTCCCAGATCATGGGGGATCCACACTGGAGCAGTTAATGAAGAATTGCAGCCCATGGGAAGTATCCACATTGGAGAAGCTCAAGGAAGACTGTCTCCCATGGGTGCAACCCCATACTGGAGCAGGGGTAGCAAAGATTCCCTTGCAGCCTGTGGTGAGGACCATGGTGAAGCAGGCTGTCCCTCTGCAGCCCATGGAGGACTATGATGTGTACTGTACTAATGGCAGGCTCTAGCAGGAGCCCCTTGTTGCTAGCCATGCTGGGAAGAAGATGAGGAGTTTGTTGCAGTGTTAAACCCAATAACCTGGCCCAAAAAAGACCATGGGTGGAGATTGTAATGGATGTGTATTTAAATTGTTTAAGTCATGATTTGAGTTGTTTGTTACAGAAATTACTACAGCAGGAACCACCTGAACCAACAGAAGAGAAGACTTAAAAGACGTACATGCAGTGCACCAGTGACCTGACCTGAATAGGCCTTGACGCCCAATAAGTTCCCACACACAGCGTGTCTCCTGTCCCAAGTGACCACCAGAACAGATGGAGCCCATAGTCATGGACTAAATGAAGTCAACAGACATTTTGTGGACATTTTATAGACATTTTGCAGGGGTGGTAGATAGACTAAGGGAACAATATCTATGTATTTTATCAAAGATTGGGAAGAGGGGTGGCAGTTAATGAAGTTGTATTGAATGGTATAGGACATGGACATGACATAAATGGTATAGACTGAGGAGTAGAATGTGCTGGTTTGGGCTGGGATAGAATTAACTTTCTTCACAGCAGCTAGTATGGGGCTATGTTTTGGATTTGTGCTGAACACAGCGTTGATAATATGGAGATGTTATTGTCATTGCTGAGCAGAGACTACACAGAGCCAAGGCCATTTCTGCTTTCCATACTGCCACACACTGGCAAGGAGGTTTGGAGTGCATGGGAGACTGGGAGGAGATACAGTTGGGCCAGGTGACCCAAACTGATCAAAGGGATATTCCATATCGTATGACATCATGCTCAGTAAAAAGCTCATATGAAGTGGGAGAAAGAAGGGGGAAAGGTTGGACATTTGAAATGGTGGTGTTTGTCATCCCAGGTAGCCATTATGCATGATGGGACCTTGATCTCCTAGAGATGACTGAACACCTGCCTGCCCATGGGAAGCAGTGAATTTTTTCTTATTTTGCTTTGCTTGTGTGCAGCTTTTGCTTTTCCTATTATACTGCCTTTATCTCAACCCACAAGTTTTCTAGCTTTTACCCTTCTGGTGGGGAAGTGAATGAATGGCTGCATGGCCCTTAGCTGTTAGCTGGTGTTAAACCACAACAGTGGTATCACTAGTATTTTGTAAGATCATAATAAATGCCTAATACGCTTCACTTGATGTGAAGAAGTAGCAAGCACTAAAGGTGATTGAGAATTGCTACATAATCATTTCATGTAACAATATTTAAGATGACAAAACATTGGTTCCAAAATTTAGCTCAGTGGCATAACTGAAGTTAGCTGTTGTAAACAGGAATAGAAAACCACCACTTGGTGTGGAGGGGTTAGAAAGGCTATACAAACAATTCTGTTTCCACAAAGCTGTACTAAATGTCCATCACACCTAAGGGCATTTCCTTCTCCTGTTCTTACATATTTCCAACTGCAGAAACATAGCAGCCTCCTCCATCTATTCCCAACCTTCTCTGTTCTTTCCACTGGGGATGCTTTCTTCATACCTAACTTAATCTCCTCTACTAACCTTTAATCCTGTACTTTGTCTCAAACTTGGCATATATGGTGAAAATCCTTTCTGAGAGTTGTATCAACGTCTCTTCTGTGCTTTCTTCTCACCACAACACTACTCCCCATTCTTTTTGTCACTTGATTGTGTTTTAGAATCATTGAGTCATTTAGGTTGGAAAAGTCCCTTAAAATCATCAAGTCTAACCATGAATCTAGCACTACTAAATCCAGCACTAATCTGTGTCCCTAAGCACCACATCTACATATCTCTTAAATACAACCAGGGATGGTGATTATACCGCTTCCCTGGGCAGCCTGTTCCAATGCTTGATAACCCTTGTGGAGAAGAAGCTTTTCCCTAATATCCAATCTAAACTTACCCTGGCACAACTGGATGCCATTTTCTCCTGTTGTTAGTTGCCTTGGAGAAGAGGATGACCCTCACCCTACTACAACTTCCTTCAGGTAGGTGTAGATAGCAAGAAGATCCCCCCAAGCCTCCTTTTCTCTAGACTAAACACACCAGCTCTCTAAACTGGTCCTGATAAGACTTGTGCTCCAAACCCTTACCATCTTTGTTGCCCTTCTCTGGACTCTCTCCAGCACATTAATGGCTTTTTTTTTTTGTTTTTTGCAGTAAGGGGCCCAAAACTGAGCACAGGATTCCAGGTGCAGCCTCACCAGTGCCAAGTACAAGGGAACAATCTCTTCTCTAGTCCCGCTGGCCACCCTATTGCTGATACAAATCAGGATTCCTTTGGTCTTCTTGGCTACCTGAGCACACTGCTGGGTCATGTTCAGCTGGCTGTAGACCAGCATCCCCTTACCCTCTTCCACTGGGCAGCTTTCTAGCCACTCTTCCCCCAGCCTAGTTCTACATGAGGTTGTTGCAGCCCAAGGGCAGGAATCAGCACTTGACCTTACTGAGCCTCATCCAATGAATGCAGCCTGTCTACATCCTTTTGTAGAGCCTTTCTGCACATCAGGGACCAATACTTCCATCCAGCCTGTTATTGTAGCTTTATATCTGTTTGGTAATTTCTATGCTCCTCTTTCATTTGAGCACATCTTACAGGCCTGAATGATCTTCTAGGGCTCTGTGCAGGACGAAGGATTCCTTTGGGTGCATTCTACATCCCAGCATGCAGTGCTGATGCCTCATCTTTTGTTTGTGGTATCTGTTTAATGACAGAGCCAGAGTTCCTACCTGGTCAGTGTGATATATCTGCTGTATGACTATCCCAGAATAAAGTCATAATTTTATTTCTGTCTTCATGGAAATGTATTATTTTTCTTCTTCACATCACCATTCTCCTGGAATACTAATGAATTCAAATCGTATTTTCTTATGTGATTTCAGTACACCTGTAGTTGTAGTTTCTGACTTGGCTTTTTTCTGTCATGGAAATCATGAATGAAAATAGTGAATGATAGCCTGATTCAGTAGTGTGTCAAATTTAAATATTAGGGAACTGATAAGTTTGTGATGTATTTTCCTCCCACAGGGTGTAATCTACTACTTGCTGAAGTTTCCTTTGCCAAAATGAGTTGCTATTATTTTGCTAGATTCCTTTCATAAAAAATTACTATGCTTACAGTAAACAGTGTTAAGTACTTCTAGTAACCATCTGCTTTCAAGTGCTAAAATTCCTTTGAACTAACTAACTAACTAAATAAAAATTCATCATGTCTAACCTTGGTTTTTTAGGCTTGGCTTCTGTGAAAATGTTTTTAGAGCATAACAGCTCATCTATTTTTGTGGACAGGTTTTCAGGATTTAGCATCCCCAAACTATTTAATGGTGTTTCTAGCACTGGGATTCACCTGACAGAGCAAATAGGGACATGGATGTGTGGATGTAATATGATAATTTCTGGCTTATATAAAGGGTAAACATCAGCATTTTAACTCTATCATACCTGTGCAATACATTAATATGACCTTTTGCACAAATTATGCAACAGTTGGTAATAGAAATGAAGTGTGTGGTTTTTAAATGTAATGAAACTAAAGAGGCAGCTGCAGTTTGTGTCTATTGAGAACCCAGAAAGGCTCTTTTTAGGTAAGGATGTTTGGAAAATGTAAAAAATTATCTGGTCATTTGAGAGAAGTCAAGCATTTTATAGCATGATTAAGAATGGAACTTTGCATATAGAAAGGCTGGAAAAGAACGTAACTGCTTTTGAAATGCTGAGGAGGAAAAAGATGACTTCATTAAAGTGTATTGGGCGGCGTTGCCTCTAAACTGCTACATAATTCAGTTCCTACTAAACCAGTAGAGAAATGTAGAGAAATGTTTGCAAATTTTTTGAACTGTTCTGCCTCTAAAACCTTTAATGATTGCAAAAAACTTTCAGTTTTGACTGGAATATGATTTAAACTAGAGTATGAATATATAAATATTTATTTTACCAAAATTTCCAGGTAAGAAGTGTTTTGAATAAGAATAAAGGAACTTGTGACTCCATAGTAATGAAATAATCTAAACTTAATAAGACATGAGACTGGTTTAATGCTAGTCAAAATTGCTGCATTTATTTTAATAATTGCTGCAGATGTTAGGGAACTGTGACAACTTGATGTAATTTGTGAAGGGTCAACATGGAGACAACACCAGTAAAGACCTTCTATTAGGTGAAAGAGTGCTAGAAAAGAAGTGACCATTGTCACAAATACAAACTGTGGGAATCAAAATAAATTGAAATATGAAGATTTTACAGCAAGTCCAATAAAGTGGAACTGGCAGTTTAATGGCCACAAAACCATGTATAGTTGTAGAGCTTTTTCAGTGCTGTAGTGGTCCATTCCAAGGAAGTTGAAATATTTTGAATGGTTTAACCATGGCTACTATTATGGAGTATGTGGAGAAGAGGAGGTGGGAGGAGGGAAGTGTTAAGGCTTGTTATCCAACAGACATAAAACTTGGCAAACTAAAGCAGAGGTAGTAGCAGTAGTTTAATCCTAAAAAAATGTCCTTTTGTTAGACATGATCCATGGTGGTTGGGAAAAGCAACCAATATTTAGATTCATGTTGAGAAATATGTGATGATGTGCTGGAGTGACTTAAATGGGGCATACTTAACATGCCCAGAATGGAGACAGAGCCAGACCCTCTAGAAAAAAAGATGGTAGTAGACATAGTACGAGTGTGTGAGTGTCTAAGCTGGTATATGTCTCTGGTACCTGAAAGTGAGTAAAAACATTGCAAAATACATTTAATATTCTATTTAACACATTTGCTGAGAAAGTTGACTAAAGATGGTACCAGTAGCTTATGAAGATATGGTGCGCTGGAATTTGGTTCTGATTTGTGCTGGTCACCTGTATAGAATCATATATATATATATATGTGGTTCTGAATATGCAGGTCTCAGCTGAGTGATGCATGCCTACCAAACTGATGAACTAGCCCCTGGTTGTGGCTGTGAAAGGGTACTTCTAGAGAAATTTGACTGCAATTAATATTAAATCAATTCAACCTCAACTAAAACAATTGGCTTTTATTTATCCCCAAGAAGGAAGTGTTTACATGTGTGACATTTTCAAGATATACATTATTTTCAGTTGTCATCTTCCCCTGTGTTTTTGAAGTGCTTTTTTACCTTAGTGAGTCCCAATACAGAATATGCACCCAAATTGTTCTAATTAATAAGTCAACTTCAAGCATTCCTTCTTAAAATAGAGTTGCCTGCTACCATTGTTAGTAATATCCCCCAGTATGTTTAAACTGCATATCACAAGCATAGTTTATCTGACAGAAAGGGTTTGAAAACCAGAGTTGTGCAAATGTAGCAGACAGTACATGGGAAACATCTGTATTCAATAAGGATTTGCAGAAGCCATGCTCTGAGTATGAAATCACTGCAAATGGCTTGCAGATTAAGTTATTGATGATCTTTTGCAAGGTCTTGAGATGAAATTCTGCAGATGAAATTGAATCCAAATTCTTAAATGTGCTGCAAGAGCAACTGTTTATACTGTCATTTTGCCAGTTAATGAAAGTAGGAAAACAATACTGGAAGAACTTGTATATTCATTTGGCTGTCAGCATAGCCTGTGTACCTGAGTAACCTAAAATTTCATACTGTCCAAGAACTTGAAATCTATAAATTATGATCCGCTGCATCTCACTTTCCAAACTTCTTTGTGTCTCTGCTCCTCATTCTTTTTATACTTCATTATTACTGAATGAGGAATGATAATTTATCATCTGGTTTCCATTCTTTTTGTAAATAAGATGCATCTGAGAGAACAGAGAACC
Organism: Acanthisitta chloris; assembly: GCF_000695815.1. Classification (NCBI taxonomy): domain Eukaryota; kingdom Metazoa; phylum Chordata; class Aves; order Passeriformes; family Acanthisittidae; genus Acanthisitta; species Acanthisitta chloris. The sequence goes on along the minus strand of NW_008671966.1, from coordinate 18,204 downwards.
TGCTATCATATTTGTTCTTGTTCTAGGTGAACACATGGTCAGCAGGCCATGTAGTAGTGAAGTAATTCTTTTAGCTTAATGGATACCACTCATATGGCATGCTGATAGTGCAGTGAGAAACACTGACAGCTTGTGGATTATATTTCTGTCTCCTCACCTGCATTGCAGCATCAGTGTGACTCCACAACTTGAAATTTCATTTTTGATGAGGATACAGAATGGGAAGGAGGTCTCAGGAAGCTCAGAAGTGTGGGAGGTATAAATGACAATTCAGAGTCTTTAGCTGCTCATCTTTCTTGAATCATGTGCCTCTCTACTAAACAGGCATTTGATAAAATATGTAATCAGGCTTAAAAAGACAATAGTGAGTAAAGATATACAGTTTGATGTTATCAGACACTGTTGGGTGTGCAGGCCAAAGGGAGATCCATACTAAAACTACTTATGATCATGACTTCTTATTGTCAAAACTAAAGAGGAGAAGGAGAGAGGTCATAAATTTCATGATGGAGGAAAAATTAGCATCCATGCAAAGACCTTAATGAAGTACAAAGGCATAAAAGTCAGACTTGTGGACTGTTATAGTGTTACGTGAGCCCTCCAGAATTTTTAAAAATACTTTTTAATGAAGACACTTGTCAGTATTAACTATAAGTTCAATGCATCTACATTTGTTAAGCATTTCCACCCTATTAGAATCTAGTTAATTTTATGATTGCTGAATGGAATGTTCTGTGATTGAAGTGAGAGTTTGTTAGATGGTAGATCCCACTGGATAATATTAATTTTCTTGCTTCTTATGGAGAGATAAACATTTACCAGAACACAAGTTAATTGAAATAATCTGCCTAAATTTTACTCAGGAATGTAAATAGGGCTTGCATTTATTTTTTTTCTTATTTACATGAAAAATAAGCAAGATGTTAATTAATAGTCAGACTGTTATTACTCTGAGGAGTAATTTCAAATTAGGTATAGTGGAAGGAGCCTGTGGAGAAAGCAGAATTCAAAACAAGTAACAGAGATTTTAAAAAAAAATCATAAAAATTACTTAATATTTGTGAGAATCTGAATGCCAGTAATCACATAGCTTGAGAGTTCTTGTAGCTGTTGGCTCCTTTCAGGTCTTAGGTTTTTGGTGACTTTTGGCAAAGGCAATTAATTTTAGATATGAAATCTATAATCCCACACGTGACTTGGTTCTCATGCAATCCACTTTATTTATAGCCTAATTTCAGTGGTTTTAATTCATCTACTGGCTTATTTATCATTGAAACTACAGATGCCTCTGCCTGAGTTTTACAAAATGCACTCCCAAAGCATGATTATAAAACCAAGAATGCTACTCGCATGCAGAAAAGTAGCAAGATGTGTTGACAAAACTTGTGATTTAGTACATCCTCACAGTTATGTTTGCATTTTGGAAATAAGATGATGCCTTTGGACCTGTAGATCCTTGCATGGTCTGACTGCTATGTATACATTAGACTTCTTACTTTGCAAAATTGGCTTCATACTTTTAATAGAATGAGAAACAGATTTGATAAAGTGTTTGATATATACTGATACAGATCTAGAGTGCTTTTATGGCATTATGTTATGAATAGAAATTTGGAGATCTGAATGGGAGTATATTGGATTACAAGAAGGTACAAATTATCTTAAGGAGTTTTTTGGCTGTATAAAATGTTAGTTAGGAGAAAAGAACTGATTTAACTCTTATCTCTTTAACAAAGAAGATTCTTGACAGAGGAAATCTCACTCTGTGCTTCCCTTAAAAGAGTTAATTCAAAGAGCATGTTGACTTTCTGTTTGCACCAGCTGTAAAAATGTCGAGAAGACCCAACAATAGATCAAATATCTGTTTAAAATAGAAAATCTCTTAGTGTATGAACTGTTTTTTTTAAAACACAGATCCTAGACCACTCTGGTATAGAAGCTGAGTAACTTGTTTTCTTGCAGCCTTCTATTCAACAAGCTTATTGAAAGAGTGATAAATTATTTAGATCACTGTACCCTTGCCTGCTTTCAAACTGTCCCCTCATTTATTCAAAAACATTTGGGTAAAGCTGTGTCTTCACATCTTCTATGCTTCAGATGATGGACTCTGGTACTATATTTTGTCATCTATATTTCCTAAACCACTGGAAATCTTGTAAGTCATGGCTTCAAAGTATAGATAGGTTACTTAATTAATTTGTATAATAGTATTATTTCCAGCTTCTTTTAATATGAGTAACATTCTGTTTGCCTTGTATCCAGTCTAATTTAGTTAAATATAGTTTCTTTAGTGTTTTATAATTTTAAATGTATTGAAAGGTTTTATTCAAGTCTTGTTACATGTGTGCAGTTGAATTGGTTCTTTTCTGTGCATTGAGTTATTTGTACAAGCTGAGGTTTGCTATATTGGTACTAAGGTCTTTACCTTGTTAAAGCACATTGTTAAGTCAGTATCTCAATTTTTGACAGTTTGGATGACTTAAGAATAAAGTACCACAAAAATAGTGGAAAACAAGATTAACAGAAAGAGAAAAAAATCAATTGAAGCAAATTAGAATTGTTCAGACTTCTGCAGTTATCACTGGTTTGTGTTGGAAATGAGCCTGACTATAATTAAAAGATGATTTTAGATTTATCCACAGCTTTCTTTTGAACATGAAAAACATGCAGGTGAAAAATACATGTTCATTATCTTAAACTATTAGAAAGAAGAGTTGCCTTCCTAAAATTGCAAACTCTCTTTCCAGAAATGAGACTGTTTAAGTGTTTGCTGTAATGTAGCTGATGCTTCCAAGGCTGCCATTGAAACCTCACTATTTACTTTCTCCAGTGGTTAGGCACTTTTATGTGGAGGATAAGGCTCCAGTTGCTTTGCTCTTCTCTTTGGACTGACAACACAGATCAGGTTTTTTCTTAAAGGAAGGTACCAAAGAACAGCCAATCTGTTTCCCTTCATAAATCTTAAAGGCTATTAACTCTAGCACTTTAACAAGTAGACTCTTAATTACATCAGAGGTGTGAAAGGTTCACTTAACTTGTGTTTGTTTGCTCTAATTGCTCTGTTCTTGATTTTATAAGACTGTAATTCAGATCTGTTGAATCAGGAAAATTTTCTACTCCAACTCTTTTTCTTAAACCTACAGACATTTCCAGTCTCTTCTTTTGTGCATGTGTTCTTTCTGGCTGTAATCTCTGATTTTGCTCAGGAAATTGTTCTCTAGAAGCACTTTGGAGACACCTACAACTGTTAGACTATTCAGGTCAAATATGACCAGACACCCCATTATGTCTGGGTTCAAAAAAATTTAAAAGGTGAAGAATGTAAATGCAAGCCATCTTGTCATCATAGACTCACAGAATGGCTTGGATTGGAAGAGACCTTATAATCATCTTGTTCCAACAGTCCTGCCATGGGCAGGGACACTTCCACTAGACCAGGTTGCTCAGAGCCCCATCCAACCTGGCCTGAGACACTTTCCAGAATAGGACATCCACAACTTTGGGCAGCCTGTTCCAGTGCCTCACGACTCTCACACTAAAGAATTTCTTCCTAATATCTAATCCCAATCTACTCTCATTTTAAAGCCGTTCCTCCTTGTTCTGTCTCTACATGCCCTTGTAAAAAGTCTCCGCCTTTTTTGGTAAGCTCCCTTCAGGTACTGGAATGATGCAATTAGGTCATACCAAAACCTTCTCTTTTCCAGGCTGTACAAACACATTTCTCTTAGCTTTTTCTCATAGAAGAGGTGCTCCATGCTTATCAACTTGGTGGCCCACACTGCCCTTTACCTCAAAACCTGTAGCTGCACCATGATGCCTCTTGTGGCATCCAGAAGGCAAATACTGAATCTGCCGGAATTTTCTACCTGATATTGAATTTGGTCTTGTTTTTAGTATCCTACCTGATCAGACAGGTCCTTGTTGGAAAATGTCCCTTCAGTTTTAAAAGTAAACAGGTGTTAGCAATTTTCTTTTTATAGCTCATCAGCTAATCTTTTCTTTCTTTTCAGTTTATCCATGAATTAAACATTTGTTTGAGGCAATCTCTTGATCCCTTAATGGTTGAATGAACTCAGGTAGGAAGTTGAAGGAGAAAGCTACTAATGCCTTTCTGTTAATCACCTCAATTAGTCACTTATTCATATTGACTTCCCTGAAATTGTCTCCTTTGAGCTTTCCTACCCACTTGCACTTTATCCTCCTATGAGCCTCAAAGTTTGTGTCATTTTGGTAGTAGTGATTGAATAGGGGAAAGATAGCATACTACAAGTCAAATGAGCTTGTAGATAATGAACCAAAGCTTGTGTAATAGCTGGTTGTAGTTTTAGAGGGCTGCAAATAATCATTGAAAGTATACTGAAGACCGATTTATTTCAACAGTGATGGGCTCATATGTTAGAAGTTTTCAGATGGCCTTTATCCAGTAGTAGGGTGTGGATCCCTGTCCGGGGTTGCAGTGTGGGGGTAGCCAATGGTATGTATTCTATTGTCG
>NW_008671966.1:343-13476 GCF_000695815.1 Acanthisitta chloris | reverse complement strand
GGGTTGGGCCCAGCACAGGGACCCCTTTGCCGGCTGGATTCCCAGAGGACAGGACCTGCCGCAGGACCTTCGGGAGAGGATCGGATCTGCGGGATCATTGCTCCCACAGACCCATCACTGCAGGAGGATGCAGCCACCATTCAGTGGGACTGCTGTCAACGCCCTGACTGACAGGGGGTCGGGTTACTTGCTGACTGTCAGTGGTTTCTTTCTTTTGGGTTGTTAATTTGCACTGTTTTATTTGTTGTTGTTTTGTTTGTGTTTCATATTAAATTGTACTTCTGACTCAGAGTCTCTCACCGGTTTGCTTTCAAACCAGCACAATACCCTTCTAAAGTTGTGATGCAGGGGTGTCGTAATTTGTGACATAGTGTCATGACGATACAGCAATGTCAAATCTTGCCATCATTTCAGAAGGCTTTTCAGTGTTTCCACTTGTGTATAAATGCATGAGGAGCTGGATTATATTGAATAAATAGTGACAGTCAGATACTTCTGAAAAAGCAAAGCTGTTGAACTACTGTTTTCTATTCAGACTGTAAAAGCTAATAGTAACTACAACTGAAAGCATTGTGTTGACTCTTCCCTGACAAGGTAACAAACTCTTTCAAAATCTCCCCTTGTTGACAAAACAAAATACATGCATACAGAACTATAGTGATTGTGTCACGGTTGTGTTTTTTTAAAACCGTAAGTGAGGAAAAGTTTTGGGATTTGTTAAACCAAGTAATACAGTTGGAAAAACAGACAATCCATTACATATGGAAATAAGAACACATTCTCCAAACTTCAGAAAAACACTGGAGGTTTTTCTAGGATGTTTAGAGAACACATATTTTAATTTACAATTACTTTTTTTTCTTTAAACATAGCAGCATATCTTACTTTTTGAATAAGGAGAGATTATATAAGAGAGAGTACTATGATTTCCTTCGTGTTGAAGAATGTACATTTACAGAAATGGATATTGTTCTTTCTGAAGAAAGGCAGCATACAAAATTGCTGGATGAAGAGTGATAATCCATCTAATTTATTTTCTGAGAATGTAGTATACTGGCTGATTAACCTTATTTCTTCCACTCTCAGAGTGTAGCTCTGGAAAGGGATTAAGTGAGAGACAAAGTATTTCTTTTTGAGAAAATGTTCATTCTGATTTTCTTCATTGGAAAGCAAAGATAAGAAGAACAATCCCAAGGGCGCTTCTATGTGAATGTGAGCAGCATATCTTTGTGCATGTGCTTGATATCTAAAATCTTCAGGAACTATGCAGCAGGAGAGATGGAGGTGAAGGAATAAGAGGTTTGTGATAGGAATGTGTCATAAACTCTTGGTAAGGACAGTCATTTTGACTATGGATGGCAGCATTTTCAGAATGCAGACCACACAACTGGGATTTGTATGTATGTTTGGTTTAAATATAGAACAAAATAGGAAGGCCTAGAGAAAGATGTGAGTAATGACCAGTCTCTTTAACTTGTATTGCTTTTCCATATTTTGTGGAACAAATAGCTATTGAAAGCTGAGCACACAAAGAATGTAGTTAGTTTAGTAATGACAAGCAGTGTCAGCACACTGTAATTAACATATGGTGGTATAATTTATAAGAAGTGTACTACGCAGTTTAACACAAATGCAGAGAGAAGGGGAGGAGAGAAAGAATTGTTAATCTTCAAAATCAAAGTGTTTCTTATCCTTTGATGCAAACATTTTACTTTCAAATACTCATTACATTTTTTGTCACTAACAAACGCCTCTGTCATTGTGAGTTAACACAGTGGCAAGCAAGAATGAGTCATGAAGATGACCTCTGTCCTTATGCCTATGTATTAATCTGAAAGGGAAAGTCTCAGCAGACTGTTTTTACTGTACATAATTAAGCAATTCTGAATGCTCAGTGGAACTTGAATGGTATGGCATAAAGCCTGGTAATATAACAGTTAATGAGATGAGACTTAAATTTATTCAGCCTTTATAATAAGTGAAAGCTTTCGCCTTCAGATTGAGGGCAGAAGTATTCTGAAGTATTCATTAAAAAAGCTGAAAACAACAACAAGTGCACTGTTCTATGTGTCGCTGTTTTATGAATCTCTCCAAGAAAGGAGAAACTAGATGAAATTATTTCTTAATTATACTTATTAAATATCTGTAGTAAGCTGTGACATTTGCATTCATGGTGGAGAATACTAAAAAGGAGACATTCAGGAAACTGCAAACAACACAGAGAGTGATTTATGCTGCTGTATCTTTCTTTCAGAGTCCAAAATATTCAGACTGGCTGAAGCTGCATAATTAATTTCATTCTGTGTCTCTAATAAGAAGATAATGATACTTTGAAAATACCTTTTTGTCTTTTTCTCTGCTGTATTTCCACATTCATATACTAAATAACTTAGTATATTTTTGGTGATTCTGGAGCATTGGAGAGTGATATTCTTTGTAACCACATATAATACATGGGGAGGAAGATTGCCAATGATTGCCCAATCTGGCAGATAGTGATAAAATGTGTGACCTGGACTTTTAAAATTGCCTATATTAATGTCAGTAAGCACAACCACATTTAGATTGTGTATTTAAAAATAAGAGAAAGAAATTATTTTTTCAAAAGTGTAATGAATAATTTTGTGAATATTTATTTCTATATTAATAATACTGGAAATCTCAGTAATTAACCAGGGTTAGCAAGATCAGTTATGCCGCTTAGGCTGCAGTCACAGAAGTACAGACACTTTTCCAAAGAAGAACAGTGATGTCTACATCTGAAAATGTAATCAAGGTCATAGCCCTATGCTTTAACTCAGTACACCTACAGAGACATCAAATTAGGGCTTTGGTCTTAGACAGAAGGAGGCAGCTGAGGCATATTCTTCTGCACACTGCTCTGCTGCTGTGGTGCCTAAAGCTAATCTCTTTGATTTCTCTCTTTAGCCAGTTACACGTTGTGAGCATTTAGATTTCCACTTGCCCAGTTTTGCTGGTTCTACTCCAGCTAGAGGAATTCTGAGATGCTAAATGATCTATCTGCTGAAAAGGGCTGTGGCTGAAGATATAAACCCAGACCTACTCTCAGGCATACGTTCATTACAGGTGTATTGTTCAGTAATTCAGAATCCTCAAAAATCAGAGGAATATTTATATATTGTCCAAGGCTGGAGCACATGAAATTACTGTCCATTTTTTTTCTATTTTGAAAGAAACAACCAGAAGTCAATCTATTTCAAATATTTTAAGCTCTAAAAAGATACTGGTTAATAGGTGACACATAAATTACCCAGAGATCAGTACACAGAGATCAGTCTATCAGATGCAATCATCTCATGATCATGTAGTGACAGGAAAAGAGGGAATGGCTTCAAACTGAAAGAGAGTAGGCTTAGATTAGATATTAGGAAGAAATTCCTTCTGTGAGTGTGGTGAGGCACTGGAACAGGTTGCCCAAAGAAGTTGTGGGTGTCCCATCCCTGTAAGTGTTCTAGGCCAGGTTGGATGGGGCTCTGAGCAACCTGGTCTGGTGGAATGTGTTCCTGCCCATAGCAGGAGTGTTGGAACAAGATGATCTACAAGGTCTCTTCCAACCCAAACCATTCTATGGTCCATGGTTCATATCAAATTGCTTTTGTCAGTTGTTCCAAAAGGAGATTTTTGGAATGGAAATTCTGATCCATAGAGATTTGTTCTGTTCCATATTTTTCTCAAATTGAAGGATAATTTTGCAGAAAGTGCAGGAGCAGCATGTGCCTAAGAAGTTCCTAGTACTTTTTGTCTTAATTGTTTTGAAATGACTTTCAGAATGATATTGTTTCAGAATTGAGTTTCACAGTCAAATTAATAACCAAAAAACCGTTCTCATGGTTATTCTCTAGCACAGGGGTGCAGTTCAGAGCTAGAGCACTCTGAGGCGTTAGGTTTGAATCCAGGAAAGCAGAACATGAAGCAAGGCTCCTGATTATAACCATATAAGCCTTGCCTTGCAGCACTAGGGGCATTATAGTATCTGTTTTGCACTGATGCTTGGTGTACACTTCAGGAGAGAAAAATTTCCTTTCCTGTTGAATTAAATTTTCCCCACTTTAGTATTAGAAATCCCAGAATCAGTTAGGTTGAAAGGGACCACAATGGGTCATCTGGTCCAATCTCCCTACTTGAGCAGGGCCATCCTGAGCACATGGCTCAGGATTCCATCCAGATGGTTCTTGAATACCTCCAATGAGGGAGAATCCACAACCTCTCTGGTCAATATGTTCCAGTGCTCAGTGACTCGCACAGTGAAGAAATTCTTCCTCGTATTCAGGTAGAACTTCCTGTGCATTATTTTTTTCCTGTTGCCTCTTGTTTTTTTGGTTTCCACAACTGAGAAGAGTCTGGCTCCATCATCTTGGCAATTCCCATTCATATACATTGCACGTACTTGCATTAATGAGGTCCCCTCTCAGTTTTTTCTTCTCGAGACTGAACAGGTCCAATTCCCTCAGCTTTTCTTCATAAGTGACGTGCTCCAGTCCCTTAATTATCTTTGTTGCCCTCCACTGGACCCACTCCAGGAGCTCCATGTCCCTCTTGTACTGAGGGGCCCAGAACTCGACACAATACTCCAGGTGTGGCCTCAGGGGGGTTGATTAGAGAGGCAGGATCTCCTCCGTCCGCCTGCTGGCAATGCTCTTCTTAATGCATCCAAGAAGTAAATACAGCAAACAGCAAGTGAATTTGTGGAGGAGGGGAACTGAGAACATTTTGTAATTCTTGAAAGGTTAATTGCACTATTTATAGACCTAACTGCAATGGGAAAATCTCTCAGCATGACCCAGCAAGGTCAGCATAGTAATAGCAACCTAAATGGAGCTCTGACCAGTCATGAATTACTGTCTGTGATACTGGGAATGCTGACAGTTCAATCACAGCACTGTTTCAATAGAGAACTCCATATATTTAAAGTGCTGATACTGTTTTCCCTCTAAATGACAGGCTTGACAGATGGGCCGAAAGCACTGCAGACGTTTGAACAAGGAAATAGAGAGGGAGCCTGCTGGAAGCCGGGCTTCACGCAGCCAGCCGCGGATGATGAATAGAGTGTGATTGTGTCTGACAGGTAGTAATATAACTATTCATTCACCACAGAACACCTGGAGCACACTATATTAAATGGTACAAGATGGAGACATTCTGTGACAGGAATGGGAAGTGTGAATCCCATGCTGAGTTTAGGTACAGCAATCTAAAAGGTCAGGGGTTGTGCAATATAAATTCACTGAGAAAAGGATATAATTAAATTATTTGCTTACTAATATCTTTCTAATATTTTGCTAACATGTTGCAAGGATCATTATTTCAGCATATCTGTTCAGCTGAGAGGAAACTAGCAAATGCTGCTTGCTGACTACCGTGCTCCTGTTCTGTGTTGAGAATTGCTGATCAAAGTTATTATTGCACAAGACTGCATTAGAGAGTGAGGATGACGAGGGGCAGAAATGCCTAATTGTAGCCAGAGTCCTAGAAGCTGTGTGCTGTATTTTGTCTCATATTTTGAAGCTTGTAGGTGACCTTATTTTACGGCATTTGGGGCCAAAAATCTGCTGTGTTCAACAGGCTTCTGGAGAATCAAATTATACTGCATTTATGGATAATGTAGGCTGTGGAACTGTGTAGCATCATAATTTTGTTTGTGTACTGCACCTTTAAGTTTCAACTTGTGTGAATGGAAAGAAGCTAGCATTTTCACCCTGTTATGATGGAATCATAATTCAAAGGTGGAGACATTTATTTTGCTAATATTTGTTTTATTTTGTTTCTTTACTGAATAGATCAGGTTTAAAATCTAGAATTGTTCTTTATATATAGAAAATGAGGACCGAGATTAAGTCCAATGGTAGTATGAGCTGGAACTGAGCAACATTAAGTTCACTTATTATACTGATAAATATTTTCTAGACAGGAGCTACTGAAAACTTTGAGAATACTTGTTAAATATTTTTTTGAGTAAACCTTGGCAAATTAGAAACTTTTCTAATAGATTTCACTGGGAATTATCATGTGAGAATATGTGCTTCTAATAAATAATTTCCAAATATCCAAAAGGATATCTTGCTAGTAGCCATATTCAAATTAATATTTTTACTGCAGTTCATGGCTTGCTAGGCAGGAGTGTTAACCAATTCTTTTCAGTATACTTGTCATTGATAACTCTCAAAATGTAACAGCAAAATACAGTGTTCTTTTGAAAATATAGGCAGTTGATGCACATATAGTCCTTTCCCTTGGGTGTCCAGATGAGTATTTTACTTTTGTAACAATAGGTGAAAGAGCAAATAAGAAAAACAAGCAGGTTTACATTTTATTTATTTATTTGTTATTTCCCTTGCAGGAAACCTGGCACATTGTGTAATTAGAACTGTTACTGTAGAAGTTATCATGTATGTTATTGCAGTCCTTTGACCTCAAATTATTGAAAAATGTTGAATATGAAGATTTACATTAAAATTATATTACTTTTGTCAAGATTTAAATGTCTAATGAAGATACTGTTTCATTTTTTTAAAACTCAAAAGCATCAAAAGGGTGGACTACCTAAACCCACTGCTTTTTCTAGTTGAAACACCTACTTTTATATTAAATATTTGTGAAATATGATTTGATTTTATCCCTCACAACCCATACATTTTTTGACATCAAACGGATATATTTCACATCAAAAAACCCTCAAAAGTGTATGTTTACAAAGCAACAAAATGTGTAGTATCTATCATTTATTTCTTGTATTTTTTATAGGATTACAGATGCTAAAATTGTAAGTAGTTTTTAGTATGGGTTTGGATTAAAAATTCAAGATACATTATGCCATAGACTGGACATTCCAGTTTCTTTTTTTATGTAAAATAGCTAATGAGGTGAACCTCATTTGAGTGTAGTTGAACAGTTTGATCTCTAAATCCATTTCAATTCATTTTTTGCTTCTACTTTGCCTCCATATCTAATTAAAATAACACTGACATTTTTCAAATTGTTTTTAGATGTTTGTGGAAAATGTTGATTCTGATTAGTTTTGTTAAACACTATGGTTGGGTGATTTTTTTAGCATTTCTTCTATTTAGACAATCAGATACCTCATGCAACACAATCAAGAGAACCATATTTCTAAATACATTAAGTGGCGTGACTGTTGACTTGTCTTGGGAAGTCCTTGCAAAATGAAGTATTCGGTTGTCAATTTTCCATAGGAAGATATTCAACAGCTTTCATCTCAAATTAATTTTGCTTGCCACTTTGTTTACTTGCTGAATTCTATGGTCTGGTCAGTTGCCATCTGAATGCTTACTTAGGTTCACTGTCCTTTTTTTAGCTCCAGTAGTTGAAGTGCTCTTTATCACTCACTGTCATGACAAATGCTGGCAAAAAATCCCTAAAAAGAGAATGGGAAGATTTTTGGTGTGTGAAATGTTAACAAGTTGACAGTATCATAACAAATACATATAATTTAAGTGCCAAATTTCTCAAATCCAATTCCAATGGCACACATTATCCAACCCCAAAACTCAGTTATCTGTGCAGGTATAATAGTCTCATTCTAGGCAGCTTAAAAATACGTGATATTAATGGAGTTGTAGTTAAGTCATTGAGCAGCATAAGTTCTCAAATTCTCTTCCGTTCCTGTAGCACTTGCCCAGAACTCTAGTGAACAGAGCATAAGAACAGATGATAAAAGTGTTCACAAACCCATGGAGTGGCATGAATTGTGTGTATAAAAAGAAATTGTAAAAGAAAAGGAAAGGAAAGGAAAGAAAAGAAAAGGAAAGGAAAGAAAAGAAAAGGAAAGGAAAGGAAAGAAAAGAAAAGAAAAGAAAAGAAAAGAAAAGAAAAGAAAAGAAAAGAAAAGAAAAGAAAAGAAAAGAAAAGAAAAGAAAAGAAAAGAAAAGAAAGAAAAGAAAAGAAAAGAGAAGAAAAGGGAAAAGAGAAAAAGTCCACTTCTTTTGTATCACCTTTTTTCCCTCCCTAGAAATTCAGTATTGCTTTTTCATGAAAAATGAAATATAGAAAGACTTGTGAGCAGTATCAGAAAAATTAAAGATAGTGGTCTTGAATGTCCTGCTCAGAAAGTTTATTAGACTTGGTATAATAATCATTATAATTGGCCAAATACATTACAGCTGTTAGGACAGCTCAGTTTCATGGAAAGGATTCATCACAGTTGAACATGTATTGGACTGTTTTCCTGAAAAAGGATTTACACAGCAAGATTGTCTGCTGCTTATTAATTTTCTATTCTGTCTCAGACCTCATTGCAGGCTAAACTCTAATTTTGATTGATCAGCAGAAATGGCAAATGAAGTAAAAACTTTATTGACAAATAACACGGTCGATTTGCTTTTTTAATTTATTTTAAGCAAAATGAGCAGTATTCCAGGCCTTTGTCTGCAATCAGTCTGGGAATATTTACTCAATGTTTTTCTAACTCTACACTGAGGCTGCACTTTCCTTGAAGAATTTGCCAGCTTTTTTTCAGATGTGTTTTTTACATTGTCTATTTTAAAACTTAATTTTAAATTATTAGAATTATCTCTCTCTTACATTCATTTGCTTGCTTTCCATAATTAGGAAGGGAACATCTGATTATTTATTGTATAAGGAACAAGAATAATATACAGAACAGAGTCACTGAGTATGAGAGACCTGCAAAGATTTCCACTGAGAAATTGAGGGCAACAGTAGCCTTATACTAACAGAATCTTAATTACCAAATAACACTGTTTTGCCAGGAGCAGAGATGCTTTTTGTCCTTCTCAGTCTTTGACAATTTCTTGCAGTATTAAATGAGTTTGCAGCTACAGCTGAAGAAAATATACCTGAAAAATGCATAATCTTTTTTGGCTATTAAAAACTCTAGCAGGAAAAAAATCCAAAACTCAGTGCATTATCAATTTTATGTTTTGCAGTAGGATGAAGTGACAAAGAATAGGAAAATTGATCTTTTATACCAAGAGGCTTTCATTTATTTTGCTTTTTAATGTCTATAAGACATGGTAATGTTCACCAAAACAAGGAATTTATGCATGGTTTATGAATACTGTAGTGGCTATGGAAAACTAAAGAGTAAGCCATAAATTGAAGCTCTCCTCCCTATCTACAAGATAGATTTCCTGTAGACAGAAAGATGTACTCAACTTCCATTCCAGTACTTTCATTCAATGGCGGATTACTTCTCTCAATGGCGGAAAAGGTGAAGTTAACTTATTCCTTTTCCTAGAGCAGTTTTGTAGAGCACATATAAAAATTTTGGTCTCGTGTTTGTGCATCTGTCAACATAATCACGCATCTACATCATTGCTCCTTTTTAGCATTGTTTTGATGCTTCCCTACAAAAATATAAAAAGTGGGAAAAGATGAAATGTCTGTCACAAGTATCTCTTGTTCTGTGTATGTTCATTTTATGTAAAGGAGAGCAAAGATTTAAAACAATTTCCTTGTATTCCCATTTTAACTGTCTGATGAGATACCCAGATGATTTTGTCACTGACGTTCAAAATTGATGCTTGAAAGTTTTCAGATCTTCCATATGTCCAAAACGTCTTTGCTTTTCTTTGTGTTTGCTGCTAAATCAAACATTGGAATGCATACAGCATGTGCTCAGCATTTTAGGACAAGAAAAGTATTGTCACCTACTGAATAGACTAGTAGACAGAGCTTCAGGAGATCTGAAATTTCCATTAGCCAACCAGTTGCCCACAGTGGTCATTGGACCACGTCCTCTGTTCCCATCAATGTTTAATACCATGACTGAGGAACTTTCTTGGCAGTGAGTGTTCATTTTTCAGGTGTCTGCCCTAACTGAGCAGTTTAAGAGCAAAGATCATCTTGGCATGTTCAGAATCACACAAATGTAAGTATGTCTGCTAAGGATTCATCAGATCATGCAATTATTCTTTCAGCTGTGTTTTCTGTGAATCTTAATACAATTAATATTCTCACTTCACACATTATTTCAGGCTTCCTAAAGAGGCATTTTTGCTGTTTACATCTGGATCTATTCAGAGAAGGAAGAAGAGCAGGAGGAAGAGGTGTGATATGGTGGAATATATTGTCCAGAATATTGTGGAATATTATTTTACATATAGGGAAACAATCACATAGAATCATAGAATCAACCTGGTTGGAAGAGACCTCAAAGATCATTGAGTCTCACCCTATCGTCGTTACTAGACCATGGCATTAAGTGCCACATCCAGTCTCACCTTGAAAACCTCCAGGGATGGTGAATCCACCTCCTCCCTGGGCAGCCCATTCCAATGCCTGACTCCTCTCTCTGTAAAAAATCTCTTCCTAATACCCAACCTAAACCTCCCCTGGCAAGCTTGAGTCTGTGCCCTCTTGTATAATGCATTTGACTTCAATGAACCCAGATTGCCTTCGAAAGTCTAACCTAAAACTGAATGACCTAACTGCTACTTGTTGAAATCTGACTTAGTCCAGGCTAAACAATCAAAATCACTGCTGGATAAAAAGAATATGAGATTTGTCTCTTCTGATGAGTACAGTAATAACTAGTCTACAAAACTGTGTCATTCTTCAGTGTTCAGTGCCTAGTAAGTATAGGGCCACTTTCTCTAAGGAACAGTCTCTTTGCTAGTTGGGGTATTATCCTGGTACTTCAGAGCTGTGGATTGAGTTTAGGCTGAATTTCAATTCCCTGATGCCCAGTGAATGGTCTTATCTGTTTGCTTACCAGTTAATACCCTGGTTACCATGGTGTTCGGTTTTTTCTTTCCAGTTAATGAAAAATGAAAATGCTGTATGTGCCATTGAAATATTTTTCTATTTATTTTGTTATGCATGGGTAAGACAACTCAGCTATTGAGTATAGTCCAAGTGGCATGTGCAGGATTTGATCTCAAGCCACACTTCTGCAGAAAGAACAAGAATGTTCTCTACCTAAGGAAATTTTGCTGATCCTTCAAAGACAGAAGAAGTATGCTGAGTTTAATCTATGTCCCACAGATTCTTTTCTCCTAGTGGAAACCATCCCAATATAAACAGAAATACATCAGAAGAAATTGAGTATGTAAAAATTTCTCCTTCTCTCCCCCCTTCCCACAACTAATTAGTAGTGAAGATATTCTCTTAGGCTGAGATCTGGTTTTACAGAGGTCATTCTGTACCTTGGGGAGGAGTTTTCTTAAGGAGAAACTGTGGGACAGTTAGACTGGCATTTTCTGTAACCATTTCTGTTAGTGTCCTCTATAAGTGCTACAGGTACATCTCCCTCCTAACCTCCTTACAAGTAAAACTTTTGCACAATATCAGGGGTCTGACACACCTTTGATCCAATACTGAGCACTTTTTTTCCTCCAGCACTTTGACAAACTATTTCTTTGCTAATTTCTTGTTAAATATCATGAGATTTTCATTGGCCCACCTCTCAAGCCTATCAAGGTCCCTCTGGATGGCATCCCTTCCCTCCAGCGTGTCGACAGACCCACACAGCTTGGTGTCATCAGTGAACTTGCTGAGGGTGCACTCAACCCCACTGTCCATGTCACTGAAAAAGACATTGAACAGTATCAGCCCCAGCACCTACCCCTGAGGGACACCACTAGTCACTGGCCTCCACGTGGACAATGAGCTGCTGACCACAACTCTCTGTGTATGACGATCCAGCCGGTTCTTTATCCACTGAGTGGTCCACCCATCAAATCCATGTCTCTCCAACTTAGAGACAAGGATGTCATGCGGGACAGTGTCAAACGCCTTACGTAAATCCAGGTAGATAATATCAGTTGCTCTGCCCCTATCTACAAAGTCTGTGGGCCCAACATAGAAGGCCACCATATTTGTCCGGCATGACTTGCCCCTGGTAAAGCCATATTACTGATCATCTCTTTGCTTTTCATGTGCCTAAGCATAGCTTCCAGGAGAATCTGCTCCATGATTTTGCCAGGCACAGAGGTGAGACTGACTGGTCTATAGTTCCCTGGTTCTTTTGCATTCTCTTTTTTGAAAATGAAGATTATGTTTCCCTTTTTCCAGTCATTAGGGACTTCACCTGACTGCCAGTATTTCTGGAAAATTATAGATAGTGGCTTGGCAATTTCATCAAACAGTTCCCTCAGGATTCAAGGATGAATCTCATCAGGACCCGTGGATTTATGCAGTTCCTCCGTACCTTTCCCAGCCCATTTTTCCTCCCTTCCACCTCCTAAATGCCTCTTGTTTTCCCCCTGATTTTCCTCAGCACTTCATTATTCATCCATGGAGGCCTTCTGGCACTTTTTGCCTGATTTCCTGTGTGTGGATGCATCGGTCCTGAGCTTGGAGTAGTTGATCCTTGAATATCAGCCAGCAGACTTGAGACCCTCTGCCTTCCAGGACTTCATTTCTAGCCTTCATTTTACACACACCATACCTATAGAAGCCTTTCTTGTTCTCCTTAATGGCCCTGTCTAACCTCAATTCCAACTGTGCCTTACCTTTCCTGACTGTCTCTCCAGCTTCTCTTACAGTTTCTCCGTATATAATTTCTCCTCCCTTCCATGTCCTAATGTCCTCTCTTTTTTTTGCCCTGAGTTTTCTCAGCACTTCCTTATTCATCCACGAAGGCCTTCTGGCATTTTTGCGTGATTTCCTCCATGTTTGGATTCAGCGGTCCTGAGCTTGGAGTAGTAGATCCTTGAATATCAGCCAGCAGTCTTGGGCTGCTCTGCCTTCCAGGACTTCATCCCAGGAGACTCTGTCAAGAAGGTCCTTGAAGAGGCCAAAGTCTGCTGCTCTGAAGTCCAGGGCAGTGAGCTTGCTGTGTGCCTTCCTGCTGCACTGAGGATCTTGAACTCCACTATCTCGTGGTCGTTACAGCTAAGGCTGCCTTGGAGCACCATGTTCCGCATCAGCTCCTCCCTGTTGATGAGCACAAGGTCCAGCACAGCTCCTTTCCTTGTTGGTTCCTCTATCGTCTGTGTAAGGAAGTTATCATTAACACACTTAAGGAACCTCTGGAATTACTTATGCACTGCCATGTTGCTTTCCCAACAAATATGGGGTGATTGAAATCCCGCATGAGGACTAGGGCTTGCAAGCTCGAGGCTGATCTCATCTGTCTATAGGGGCCTTCATCCACACCCTCCTGCTCAGGGGGTCTGTAGCAGCCCCCCACT
>NW_008671966.1:0-298 GCF_000695815.1 Acanthisitta chloris | reverse complement strand
ATTCCCCCATCCATCCCTAGGCTGAGCTCCACACTTGCCAGTTGTTCATTGACATATAGGGCTACTCCTCATCTCCCCAGCCTGTCATTCCTGTAATGCCTAAGTCCTTGTATTTTAATGCTCCAGTCGTAGGAACCATCCCACCATCACATCTCTGTGATACCCACAATGCCATATCTACACAGGCACAAGCTCGTCTCTAGTTCCTCTTGTTTATTGCCCATACTACATGCATTCACGTAGATACATTTGACCCGGCCCCTGGATGAATCCAACACACTGGCTGGAGTCTCACCAG
>NW_008671965.1:0-22831 GCF_000695815.1 Acanthisitta chloris | reverse complement strand
TGGACTCAATGATCTTTGAGGTCCCTTTCAATCCGGTTGATTCTCTAATCCTATGATTAAGAAAATTGTACTTGTTACAAAAAAATACTACTGTAAGAACTCACCCCAAAGACTGAAAGAACAGAAATGAGGTATCTAACAACTGAAGTAATGGCAGGTGCATATTGACTCTGCTCTCATGCAGGGATAGACCATCACCGGTTGCATATACAGAAAACACCAGGTAATCCTATTCAGGAAACCCTTTTCTTCATGCGCTAATCTTCATTCTATGGAGATATACACCAATGATTCAGTGAAATTTCTGGGCAATGCTGCTATAGCTCAGAAAGGAAATGCTGCTTATTGGCAAAGGGTGCAAGCACCAAAATCAAAAATCACCACCTGTAAGTTAGACATCACCTAAAGCATTTCAGTAGAGAGTTTCCCCCTTCAATGGACACATAGCAAAGGTACAGATGTGACTGAAATTAGCATAAATCCAACAGTTCCTTTGCAATCAGTGGAAATTCAGTGAAAGCAAAGTGTACAACAAGATTTAAGCCTAGTTTAGGGTTCTCCATGGATGGTCTGTCTGAAATTATCCTTTGTGAAAAGAGTGGAAATTTTAATATCCAATGCTTAGCTCTTTTGCATCACTGCAGTAGAATAATAGTAATTAATTTAAAAACCTGAAGATTCTAAGTGCAAGGAAAACAGACTCATAAACCTTACCTTGAAGCTCCAAATATGTTATTTTACAAGGATTGCTACAAAGAACTTCCCTTCATACTTGGAAAATAATACATGATTAAGATCTATTTTTGGCATATTTTTCATTCAAAGCAAAAAGATTTTTTTCTTTTTGCAATAATCAAAAAATTTGTTACTATGAGAACCATTTTATCCTCTTTTAAAAAATAAGAATTTAGTTAATTATGAACAACACCTTCCAAATAAAAGCTTGGATAGGAAGGCTTTAAATAAAACTTACTTAAAACTAAGTTTGATCAACGAACAGGAGTATGAGAGCTTGTATTTCAGAGGATTTGAGTGCACCTATTTATGTCCTCCTTCAGAAAGACTTCACACTCATTCTGGTTCACATCTTAAACTACTGACCCCCACCACCTCCAGTTTACAGACCTGTTTACCTATTTATATACCTCCACCATATGTGTCTTTTGAGCAGTCACCTTCCATCCGTGCTCCTCATGGCTGAGGCTCTCTCTGCACCCTCTGTGGGTAAGCTACCTGGTGGGCCAGTGGGTCCCTTTATGGTCTTTGCTTCATTGTTTGTATCTTTAACCTTCAACATATTAAGTATCGTGATAGACCTTGGTGTTCCTGAGGCTTATGTGCTCAACAGCTCCAAAAGTCTAGTTTTCTTTGGAAACCAGGCTAGACTCGAGTGCTTGTTGGGCTGCAGTAGACATACAGCTTGGCTGTAAAAAGCTGAAGACCTGTCATTGGAAATACCTTGGAAATAAGAGATTCAAGTCAGTCAGCCGAGCTGCTAGTGGAGAATGCCACATCAAAGAAAGCACTTTTGACAAGTGTCTTTGTGTATCCTATGTGCAGAAATGCTCCAAGAAGACCCAGATTGCTGGTAGCCATAGAAAGTGAAGCAGCCTTTGACAATAAAAGTTCTCAGCCATGATTTTGGAGCTAGCATGGGAATGTTGATGGGAGCAGACTGCTGTTGGACATCTGTAGTTGTAAGACCAGTCTTGCCAGCACAGATTTCACATGGTCTGTGCAAGCAAATGGGAATATCCTTTAATTTTCACCTACAGATCTTCGTAAGTGAAATGCCCCTACCCTGACCCCAGTCTCTGCGTTGTCACTGATAAAGCCAAACGTCTGCCTTGGCTTTGTCATAATTTAGGACTGTTTAAAGTGTCACCCTGCCTTGCTGCTGAATAGCAATACATACAGAGATAAGAATTTGATTAAAGGGTGCAAGAAGGAAAATGTATGACCCATTTTTACACGTCTGCATTCAGTAGCAGAAAAGCAGTAGTAGAAGTATACAAATACCTATATAATGTCTGACATAATGTGCACAGATAGGCCACAGAAATTAAAATCACAGGGGAAATTGACAGTGTATCCCAAAGGCTGTTATATAAGAGAGAAGAAAGAAAGAAATCATAAACCTTACTTTATAGCAAAATAAAAAGATTTTTTTATGGCGATTTATCACATATGGTCTCACGTTTCCTTCAGGAAATTTTCTGTGATTTATATTATTTCTACCAGAATATTTTAAACACATCTTTAAACAACTCATGGTAGCCAATTTTGCAAGCTGGGCAAATGAAATCTTCTAATTTCATTTGCTAGATAAGTTATTTTATAGCTTATTTGATAAAGAAGTCAAGTTTCTGATTGTTTTACATAATGGACTGTCCTGGGTAGCAGAGTGAGTGTAGCCAATGGTATGTATTCTATTGTCTCTTCACAAGCTGTTAAAGCAGGTGGAGCAGTGCTCCTTATCTCCTACTCCTCCCCGACGGCTCTCTCAGAGAGCTCTCTGTTTAATGGGCTGTCAGGGACCCAGGCATGACCCATAGAATTACATTGTCCCATTGTGAGATGCTTCACCCCAAGGGGGGGAGCCAAGCATTCCCACATGGATATAATCTGGGGTTTGGACCAGAGCAGAGCCCTTTGCCTGCTGGATTCCCAGAGGACAAGAGCTGCCACTGGACCTTCGGGAGAGGATCGGATCTGCAGGATCATTGCTCCAACAGACCCATCGCTGCAGGAGGACTACAGCCAACATTTAATCGGACTATCACCAACACCCTGACTGACAGGGTGTCAGGTTGCTTTCTGACTCTGTCAGTGGTTTCTTTTTTGTACTGTTGCATTTGTTATTGGTTTGTTTTTCCTATTAAATTGTACTTCTGACTTGGAGTCTCTCACTGGTTTGCTTTCAAACCAGCACATGGACAAAAGCTGCTGACTGTTCTCTAAAGGAGGTAGTGAAATTGCCTATTGTTCCAGAGAAGTAATTTTTCAAAATCTTTCTAACTTATATATTTGCTGGCTGAGCCTATCAGATTTACTCATAGAACAGCTTTCAGAAAGTTGCAGATGGTAAACTTATTTACCCACAGCTTCTGTGT
Source organism: Acanthisitta chloris (assembly GCF_000695815.1). Lineage (NCBI taxonomy): Eukaryota > Metazoa > Chordata > Aves > Passeriformes > Acanthisittidae > Acanthisitta > Acanthisitta chloris. The sequence goes on along the minus strand of NW_008671965.1, from coordinate 19,718 downwards.
AATGATTCATACAAAATCTAAACAATTTTTCATATCATGTATCTTACACACATATTAGGTGAGGCTACATTTTGTGCCTTAGCTTGCTGAAATTTTCATATAGAATAAACAGATATCTCTGTCATGAAAGAACATGACAGACCTGGCCCAAAGCTCCAAAGAAAACCTTCTGTTTCATTCCCAGTGTTTGTCATGTATAAAAAAATATCAAAATTTTATATTCACAAAATTTGGGTTAAAATAAAAGAATGCATGTTATCATGATTTCAGAATTTTACAGTCAAGTCTTTTACAGATTTCAATATCATGAACATGAACCTGGACTTTAGTCTTAAAGACAATTTTCTCAAATTAAGTTCTGAATCTTAGTTTAAGATCACAATTCAAACATAATAGAAACATCCAAATATACAAAGATGTAATGTATGCATGGTATTTTCAAGGAAAGCTCAAACTTTGTTGGCACTACCTATCTATGAAGGTAGGTAGTACCTGGAGAGCTGTAATGGAGGGATACATGTGTTTTAGATAGGGGAGTCTGGTGAGATGAGGAGGAGGAGTGACTCTTTCTCTAACTTACCTTCAGAAATTCACAGAGCTCTGCCTTGGAATAGGTCTGGAGTCGGTCAAGAGCGTATGGATCAAGATTAGCAAGAGACCAACATGGATGTAATTGTCATGGATCTCTCCTTAGATCATCTGAGCAAGAAGAAATAGATGGGGTTTTCTTCAAACTGAAAGGAGACTCATGTTCACAAGCTGTGATCCTCAGGGGACTTTATTCACCCTGAAATCTGCTGGAAGGACAGTAAAGTAGGGTTAAAGCAATCAGAGATTTCTTTAGTGCATCAATAGTAACTTCGTGGCAAAGATAACTGAGAAGTCCATAGAGGAAAGGCGTTCTGCTGGACCTGATTGTTAACATAGGAGAAAGAACTGGTGAGGAAGAACTGGTGAGAAAGGACTGGTGAGAGAGGCAAAACTCAGAGGCAGCCTTGGCTGCAATGCCCATGAGATGGTGGAGATTGGGATCCTAAGGAAAGCTAGTAGGGCCAAAAGCGGGAACAGAGCTCCAGATTCCAGGAGCAAAGACTCCAGCCTCTCCAGAGATCTGCCCTGAAGGATCCTGTGGGATACCCCGGAAAGAAGAGAGGTACAGCAGTCGCAGCTGATAAGGGAGGAACACTCCTCTGAGCTCAAGAAGGGTTCATCCTGAAGGAAAGGAGCAAGAGCTGCTGACATGACTGACCTAAAAAGACAGCACAAGAGATAGAAGCAGGGGAAAGTGACTCAGGACAATATAGAATTCTTCTTTGATCTTGCTGGGATGGGGTTATGAAGGCCAAGACCAACCTGGTGTTGAATCTGGAACAGCTGCAGAGGACAACAAGAAAAGCTTCCACAAATACCTAAATGACAAAAGGAAAACCAGAGAAATTTTGGGCCAACTGTTTGATGGGACAGAGGAACTCAGTACTCAGAGTAGACTTGAAATGACTCAGAGAAGACCAAGGTATTCAATACGTTAAAAAAAAGATCCTAGAAGTATTAAAGTCACTTGAGCAATGTCTCCCTCTCAGCTACTCAGAGCTTTATATGGCTGTTAGGAGTTACATTAGAACAATACAGTGCCATTCAAATTGTAGTTGTGACTATTACAAAACTTATGCTAATAAGCTATTTCTCTAGTGCCTTGCAGATGGCCACCGAAAGTTTCAGAGTCATCTTTCATAACATTATGCAAATATGGATAGGAAATCTTTCTCCATTTCAGAGCTGGGCAAAGAAAGAAACAAATGAAGAAAGCAAATTCACTGGAGTCCAAAATCCTTGAACAATTCCCTGTCTTGTAGAATGCTCTTTGTTTGCGAGGAACAGAAGCTTTTGCAATTGTTATGTGCACTTGTGTGCATCTGTCTGCAGAAGGAAAGTTCATCTTTACAAAAATCTTTAAGCATTTGGAGAAAGACATATTTTTTTGGTGGATAAATTTAGGACAGAAGAAAATGAATCTGTAGATGTATGGGAGTTCACCACATGGAAACAACAGTTTACCTGTATAATAAACATCCAGTAATTTCCTGAGATATAATGCAACATTTTCTTACTGATAGACAACAGTAAAGCAAACTGGGCATGAGATGATTCCTCTTTCATGGCACCTCCACATATATTTTGGGGTTAACAGTTGATAAATAAGCCTTTTCATTCTAGTTCATTGACTTAATTAAAGCTCAGGGCAGACATCTGCAGATTGCTGTTCATGTGCAGAAACTGATGGCCTAAATATTTAAGTTTATGGATATTTAGATTATTATTTATGGTAGTCTTTTTATGTATAACTTCATAAGAAGAGCACCTACTTACTTACATGAATGGAGAAAAAATGGCAGCACAGTAGGGCTAGACCTAACGTTATTCTGCAAGGAGCAGGATTCATGGAGTATGTGTCTTTCCAAGTTACAGAATTACTTTTTTCAATTTAGCATGCAGATCACCCAGAGGAAGACCGTGAGACTTCCATCCTTCATTAACATCAAGATGCAGGTTTAGCATAACAGTAGATGTATTATTTTAGGAGAGAAATTAGGAGTGATTAGTGAAAATGTAGGACATCAATTTTATCCAGAATGTGGTACAGGAAGCTAATGATTTTAATGAGTGTCAAGTTCCATTTTTTTACCTTTCCTAGTCATTGATAGCCAATTCATTGGCCCTGCTGGTGTGCACTAATGTCACCCACTATAATTGCATACAGAACTTTGTTCAAAGGGAGAAAAATAGTTAGGAAGTCAGAAGTTATGTTGCTTGTTGTGTGAATCACAGCAGCAAGTTTGAAATGAACTCTCCTGGATGGATAACTAGCACAGAGAGCATTAGAGCATTGTGGTATGGAGCATTTTACACTTACTCTCCTGGCAACTGCCATTCATAGATATTTTACAAAATAAAAGCCATAAAATTATTTACTGAAAAATTCCAGAGCTCTGCTGCTTTTACAACATGTACACAACTAAATCAGCCCCCTGTAGTTAAGCCAGATACATAAAAGATTAAGTTGCCTCTCTTTCTGTACAAAAGTTTAGAATAAATCAGGGATTCCTGAGTGAAAAGGCATGAATAAAACACATATAATGGATGTATAAATTGTACTTGTCTCATGGAAGGAAAGCCACTGAAGCCTGAAAGCATGGGATGCATCATAGGACACAGATGTTCCAGATTATCCTTATTAAGTACTTCATGCTAAAGGCCAATGTGTCTTTTTCATGCGCATCTTCCTTTAAGTGGCATGTCATAGAAAACAACATGTATAAGGGAAATGAAGGTTCTTTGGCTACTCACCTCTGGTACTCATGGGAAAGTCATGGACTTTTCAGCTCATGGACAGTATTCCTATTATACCTATACATGCCTTCTTTGCACACTCAACACACTGTCACTCATATTACGTGTTGCCATGTTTACCAGAGATCTGCATCAGCTGAAAGGTTAGGTGTATCAGATTTCTGGATGGTTCTCTACAACAAAAGTTTTTTTCTCTTTTCGTTTGTTCAAATTATTTAGATTTGAGAAACTGCATTGGCTTTGTCTGGCAAGGTTTTTGTAGCAGGGGGGCTACAAGAGTGGCTTCCCTGAGAATTTCCTATAAGGTTCCACCATGTCCAATAGAGATAATGTCAACCAGCTCCAAGATGGACCCACCACTGGCCAAGGCCAAGCCCATCTGCAGTGGTGGTAGCACCTCTGGGATAATGTATTATAGAAGCAGGAAAAACATTATTGTGTAGAACAAAATTGCAGCCAGAGAAGAGAGGAGTGAGAATATGTGAGAGGAATAGCCCTACAGACATAAACATTAGTGAAGAAGGAGGGTTGTAGGTGCTCCAGGTGCCAGAACAGAGATTCCCATGCAGACCATGTTGCAGACCATATTGCAGACCACAGTGGAGCAGAAATCCCTATGCAGAGTATTAAGGATCTCATGCAAGAGCAGGGGGATTCTCAAGGGAGGCTGTGAGCCCATGGCAAGCCCGCACTGGAGCAGCCACCTGACAGGACCTGTGGTCCTGTGAAAAGAGGAGTTGTGGCCCTGTGGAGAGAGGATAACTTCTTATTACCCTGCTCTGGTTTGATTGGTAATAAACTAAGTTCATAGAATCACAGAATGTTAAGGTGTTGGAATGGAACTTAAATATTATCTAGTCCCAACATTGCCTGCCATGAACAAGGACATCCCCAACTAAACCAGGTTGCTCAATGACCTAACCAGCCTGGGTTTGGACACTGCCAGGGTTGAGGCATCCACAACCTCCTTGGGCAACCTGTCTAATGTCTCAAGCACCCTCACAGTAAAAATTATCTTCCTAAAATCTAACTTAAATTTCCCCCTCTCAGTTTATACCCGTTACATCTTGTCCTATTACTACAGTTCTTAAAGAAGAGCCCCTCTTTGGCTTCCCTGTAGGCTCCATTCAGATACTGGAAGGTTGCTATGAGGTCTCCATGCAACCTTCTCTTCTCCAGGCTGAACCGAACCAACTTTCTCAGCATAGGGGAGGTTCTCCAGTCCTGTTGTGAACTTCATGGACCTCCTCTTTACTTGCTCTAACAGTTCCATGACCTTCTGGGTACACCAGAACTGTACACAGAACGTGGGGTGGGGTCTCATTAGAGCAGAGTAGAGGGAGAGAATCACCTTCTTCAATCTGCTAGCCACGTTCTTTTTGGTGCAGCCCAGGATTTGGTTGGCTTTCTGGGCTACAAGTGCACACTGCAAACTCATCTTGAGTTTTTCATCAACCATTGCCCCGAAGTCCTTCTCAGCAGGGCTGCTCTCAATGACTTCTTCACCCATCCTATAGGTGTGCCTGGGATAGAGTAGAGGGAGAGAATCACCTTCTTCAATCTGCTAGCCACGTTCTTTTTGGTGCAGCCCAGGATTTGGTTGGCTTTCTGGGCTACAAGTGCACACTGCAAACTCATCTTGAGTTTTTCATCAACCATTGCCCCGAAGTCCTTCTCAGCAGGGCTGCTCTCAATGACTTCTTCACCCATCCTATAGGTGTGCCTGGGATTGCCACAACCCTGGTGTAGGACTTTGCACTTTGCTTTGTTGAACTTCATGAGGTTTGCAACACCTCTGAGGCCCACTTCTGAAGACTATCAAGGTCTCTCTGGATGCTGCATCTCTTCCCTACAGCATATAGACTGCATCACACAGCTTGATGCCATCAGCAAACTTCCTAAGTGTGCCCTCGATCCCACTGTTCATGTTGCTGACAAAGAAGCTGAACAGTGTCTGCATGAGTATCAGCCCCAGAAGGATACCATTTGTCACTGGTCTGCATGTGGACAGCAAGTCATTGATCACAACTCTGCTGGTGGCCAGCTAGACAGTTCTTAATTCACCAAGTGGTTCACTCATAAAATCTATGTCTCTCCAATTTAGAGACAAGGATGTCTTTGCATAAGTCCAGGTAGATGATGTAAGTTTCCCTGACTTGAGTCTGTTTTGCCCATGACAGTAACTGATGAGTGATCTTCCTATTTTTATCTTGATCCATGAGCCTTTTGCTACACTTTCTCTTCCCTGTCCAGGTGAGGACAGTAGTGATAGAGTGCCCTTGACAGGCAACTGGCTTCCAAATGAGGTCAAACCACCACAGTAATTTCATATTTCTATGAAATACATCTTCTTCCTTTGGACACTAAAGTATCCAGACTACATGTTATGCCCATTCCCAATATAGTGTCTTTCTGGGTTTTATGCTCTGAGATTCTAGGGGTAGCTACTGTGCTGTATTCTGCACTGGTATATTGCTAAGAGCAATTGAGTGCCAATTGGATACAGATACAACTCACAGAAATGATAAATTTTATTGGATACTAATAAAAATGATAATTCAGTATTAAATAAGCTGAGGACAGAACATGTGACAATGAGGTGTTGATACAATTTTATTGGTTGACACCAATATTGTAAAACAAAAAACTAAAAATCTTACAACCTGATCAAGAAAAAGTAGCAATTAACTAAGCAAATAACATACAGACAGTTTGAGTACAATGTACAGTAACTAGAATTTGAAATAACAGCTCACAATGTTTGCCAGTATAGATATACTAAGTATATTGTGCGATCAGCCCCTTAGTAGCAAGATTTCATTATTTATGTTTGCTCCTGTGATTTATTTACAGATATAATACCATGACTTCTTACCATCTCAGTCCATGAAATCTGAATACCAGCAATATTTTAAAAGAATCAGGTATACTTCCTAATGTATCTTCTTTGTTCAGATTGCTGTATGTACTTACTTGTATGGTTAGATTTTAATTTTAAAATCATCCCTGACATGTCACTTAATCTTTCCCACAAATTAATAAGAATTTACTATCCTATTAATAGCATTCATTAAGCATATACAGGTAACTTCATAATGTTCAGCATTTGTGTCCTAATACCTTGAATTTGAATAATCTACCCACCTATTAGTTATCAAGAATTATCAAGAAAATTTTTGTCTTCCATAATTTTTTTAATTTTAATTTTTACAATTTATTTGCATGTTTCTAAGCATTACATGTCTGGCTCTCTTGAAAGAGTGAAGCTCAAGTATCATTTCATAGTTCACGCCAGCTTTTTTCACCTGACCTGCAAAAGTCAGCTTTGAGACTGTGACTTTCACCTCTTTTCTTTCTGTGATCACAACGTTCATTCACTTCATGTTTTAGGTTGTGATACTGTGTTTGAATTCTCACATCATCAATGACCACAGGCCATAAGAAATTTTTATATTCAATCAAAAAAACACATCAGCTTGCAGACTTAGACCCAGTAACATGAACCCTTGAAGCACAAGGGTGCCTGTTTTCCTCCCTGTTTTTGTTCAGACTAAATTTATTACATGTAGGTTGTAACTAGGGAGAGAAAGGCCAGCCATGTAGGACCAGCTGAGAAGAGAACAGCATTCCTGATACCACATTATAATTACTTTGTTGGAGAAGATAATGGTTTACAAAAGTATCACCCATGAGTTGCATGATTCCAAGAAGTGATAGCAAGGCAACTAGAGAAATTATTGTGTCTATGCACTGCTAGTACACCCTTCCACTTCAATAAATCTGGGGTGTTTAATGACACCCATACAGCAGGAAACAAGTTTGTGCAGAAATCAGATCACACCACAAAGTAATCCAGGCTCAAATCTAGAAGGACAAATGACTCATACCAGTTACAGTGATATTTTGTGTTATCAAAAAACTGCCATGTCATTGAGTGTAACCTAACCAGAAACACCATGCACATGAATCAGACCTGAAAACCAAAGGCCTGCTCCAGCTGACCAGACTGCTCTAGTATCAGCTGGATGTCTCGGAGACAAAGATCTCTCTCTTCTTTTGTCATTAAGCTACATTGCATTACTTCAACTTCTTAATAAGATAATCTAATATAGAATTAAAAATAATGCTAAAAATAAAAGGGGGATGGAAAGAAATAACATTTCTAATGAACTTCTGAAATCAAACTGCTCACAAATAGCCTTTGGGGAAATTTGCGTGAGCACACCTGTTAGCCTGATATAAAACTGTAGTACTTGAACACCAGTTATTTAATGTATTTACTTAAGCAGGGATTGAGACTGCTTGGCTTCCCCTTCTTGAAAACAAGGCCAAATTAAACCATTTTGTGATTGAAAATCCAAAATTCTTACCAGAAGGCAGGTGATGAGTGAAGACCAAATCCAAAACAGAATCGAGCATAAAAATCAGAGATAAGCAAATGGGTTGTGGATATACAATGTGACAATATTATTTTTCAGTGCTAACCTTCTTTAGACTAATTCCTCCTGAGATATGCTTAGAATTTTATATCAACCAGGAGCATCCAGATGCTTTGACAAAAATGTAGCTGCCAGCCTGCTCCCCTGACTGCAAACAAAGTGTTTCTCAGTGGAAGAAGATTGGAAAAGACATTTTGCGGCAACTGACTCATCTATAACAAAAACAATTGTAGCATTGTAAAAAAAATTGAAATGAGAGAAAATGAAACAAAGTGTCAAAATACCAGACAGTGCTTAATGCACCATTAACTTGCACATATTTTACAAAAAAAACCCAACCAACATCCAAAATCATTATCACTAAGAAATATTTGAGAGCTATAAAGGGTGTCTTTTGCATATTTTATAATAAGATTGTATTTTTAAAAAAATCAAAATGTTGAGTTAAAAAAAGAGAGATTCTGTTTAAGGAAGTGGCTATAGGGAGTGGGGAGATGCTCATCACAGCCCCACCCCCATCAGCCCCAGGTATTTATCTAACAATACTGTGGTAAAAAAAAGTGATTGTATATGAGACTCAGTAACTTGTCTCATAACACTCATAAGTTTTAGTGGCAATAAACAGCACTTAGCAAAATTTGAGAAAATGCTGTACAGGCAGATGGTATGTGCCTAAAGCCTACACCAAAGCTGCAAATAGTACCTTCTCTCCTGCAATGATTTGTTTTTAACTCAGTGTTACTGTTTAGACCTAGGGTTCAAATTTTCACAATACAACATTTTCACAGATAGAAATAATCGCAGATAATATTTCTAATAGTGGGTCCTTCTGAGAGATAGGAGGAAAAAAGGAAAGGCAGAAGATATATGGCTTGAAAGTGTTAATAACTTTAATAACAGAAACAGTCTTGTAGCATCTTTAGATCTAATCTACCTCTCAGCTGTGAGCACATATCTTTTTTTCTTGATCTTTATTCTGTGTGGAAATGTTTGCATGCTACTTTCCATGTTACACCATCAGTATCCCTCACCTCATGTACCATCCAGCTACTATATTTGATCTTGTTTCATTGACAAAGTGTCCCAGAACTTGACTGCTTATCTGCTCAGTACATTGAGAAATGATTGTATCCCTGGTGCTCGTGTGTTCTTTCTGTAGGAAGTCCATTATTCTTAAGGTGGTTGTCATGCAATGGTGTGCAATATTTTAAGCAGAATATGGATGCTGAGACCACAAAGTTCAGTGACTCTGAAAGGGCAGTATTCTCTAGCAACATAAGTAGTTGGAAAGCTAAAGTTTTAACTACATTCTCAAAAACAATATGAGTCAGAGTGTTTGTTCACATGTGAAATCTCTCATCACTGCAGCTAGCGACATATTTCTGTGATGTCTTTTGACTTTTCTTTTTTTGTAGTGCTTCTGAAAGGTCCTAGGTTTGGGTCATTTGAATCATGTTCTCAGAGTCCTTGTGACATGAGTAGGAGACCTGTCAATAATCCAGAGTTTTAAACAGCAAATATTGGAAGCTTTCTATTATTTACCAGGACTTGGAATGGTACCTTTCTCTGTTCTTCAGTAGTGAAGTGAAACAGAGAGGGGAGAAAAACAAACAAATGAAAAAGTTCCTGGGACAACTATAGTGATCTAATTTTGTAGTATATATGGCTTTAAATTTCTTTGCAACTTTTGAAAGTAAACTGTAAAATTGGGTAAAAGTGTCATGTGGGTCTTTTTAGAAGTACCAAGGTATCTCTCATAATTAACCAAAAAAGAGTTAACTTATATATTAGTGCTTGGATTTGTACAAGTTAAACAGCCAATTAGAGCTGATCTCAGCAAAGCCTTTGCTAAAGTTGGAAAAGATCTCTGAGACCACTGAGTGCAACATTTGAACCATCACCACACTGCCAGCAAGACCATAGCACTAAGTGCCACATCCAGTCATTTCTTGACCACCTTCAGGGACGGTGACTCCACTGCCTCCCTGGGCTGCCCCTTCCAATGCTTGACAACTCTTTCCATAAAGAAAGTCTTCCTGATGTGCAACCTGGAACCTCATCTGGTGCAGCTTGAGGCTATGTTCTCTTGTTCTTTTGTTAGTTGCCTGGGAGAAGAGGTGGACTCTCACCTTGCTACAATCTCCTTTCAGGTGGTTGTAGAGAGCAATAAGGTCACCCCTGAGCCTCCTTTTCTCCAGACTAAACAACCCCAGTTCCTTCAGCCATTCCTTATATGACTTACTCCCTAGACCCTTCTCCAGCTTCTTTGTCTTTCTGTAGGAATGCTCCACCACCTCAATGTCTCATAATGAACTGAACAGAGGATTTGGGGTGCTGCCTTATCAATCCCAAGTTTAGAGGGACAATCACTTCCCTGATCCTGCTGACCACACAATTGCTGATAAAAGCCAGGATGTTGTTGACCTTCTGGCCACCTGGGCACGCTGCTGGCTCATGTTGAGGCATCTCTCAACCAGCACTTTTCTGCTAGGCCATTTTTCAGACAATCTTCTCCAAGCCTGTAGTGTTGTATGGGGTTGGTGTGACCTAAGGGCAGGACTTGGCACTTTGCCTTGAACCTCATACCACTGGCCTTGGTCCATCGATCCAGCTTGTTGAAATCCCTCTGCAGTGCCTTCCAACCCTTCAGCAGAACAACACTCCCATCCAACTTGGTATAATCTGTGGACTTATTGAGGGTGCATTCGATCCCCTCATCCAGGTCATCAATAAAGATATTAAACAGGACTGGGATCAATACTGAGCCCTAGGGAACACCACTAATGACAAATTGACTACTGAATTTATAGAAGACTACTAAAACCTAATTTGGAAGCTGGCAGAGAAAGGACAACCAAGATAAAGCTATATAAAATTTTGAAATTAAAATTATTAATGTAGAGGGAGCTGAGTTCCTTAAAGACAGCCTTGGGTCCTAGAATTGTCTTACCCGATATTTACATGACCTCCCTTATTCCACAATGGTTTTAAGTTGATTTTGTTTCTGCCTCAGTTCAAGAAAGGAACAGTAAAAAGATTTAGTCTAGAATTTCCTATCAATTACATTGGAATAAAGAGTCAGCTGAACCATTTTCCATTCTGCAGACATGTTTAAAGTGATTGAATAAATTTTCTCAAAGAATAAAAGTGAAATAGACAATAAAATCGATAGCCAAAACATAGGAATACAACTAATAGCTCAACTTGTTTTGACATTTCATTTAAAATCTTTGTCAACTCTGGGCTCATTAGAAAAAAATTCTAGGAAATCAAGTGGTTCAAGGACAAATAAACAATAAAAAAACCAAAAACAAAATGGTCATTTATTAACTCATTAGTTACCTAGAATTTGATTTCAAAACAGAAGTGCTATAGAAATTCAGAATCCATACCTAAAATGCTAAGAGTATGGTAGCACTGATAAAAGTGACATGCAAATTAGGAAATAAGAAGATAGAAATATATTACCGTTTCTACTTTTGCTTTACATGTATAATAGCATCTTTCAAGTTCCACAATTTTGAGGGAAAAAGAAATAAAATGCTTTGAAAGGTTTTATTTTGAAATTTTTTTCCCAAAGTTCACTATACAATTTAACTGTGCAACATGAAAATCTGGAATTTCTATTGAGAATGTCATAGCACTCAGAGGCTAGGACTGAGTTTTCTCAGTCTGAAGTAACAGATGGAACCAGAAAATATTTTATCACAGGCTTTTTTCCCTCAGCTGTTGTATTTGAGCCAATGACAGAAACGTAACAAAACAATACTGGAGCAGTTACAGCAAAAACTTACTGAAGCAGTTTTAACAAAAATATTTCTACTCTCATCTGTGTTGTCTCAAATTCTGTGTCATTAGGCCCATCATGATGTCACATGAAATGATGGCTTGCCCTTTATTATTCCAGTGAAACAAACATGACAGAACCTCAAATTTCTCCATAAAGTTGTGTCACACGTCTCGAATATTCTAAAGAACCACATTTCTAGACAACAACTTTACATCCTTGGAAATTTTAATTTCCTAAATGATGACTGTACATATGGCTAGCTTAGCAAAAATTGTTGAATACCATAATGCTTGCCATAAAACACATAGAGTCCTTTAAATGTATATTCAATGCTGTAGATGGCACTGCTAATTTCTGTACTGGCTCCAAGACAGGGCAGGAGGAATTTCTGTATCACTGCCTTCCTGTATTAAAAAAATGGTGTTTGGTTGCTCTTCTGATTGCTTCTGGTTTTTAATTGTTAGTCTAAATCAGGAGCAAAGGACTTTGTGACTGAAATAAAAATGCAAAATGCAAATAAAGTTTTAGACTGTGTCTGTGAGTTTCCTTTAAAACAAATTCTATGGTTATGTGCTATATTTTGTTAAGCCTTTCATACTCATTTACTGAAATGATTTTGGCAATAGTTCTTACACAGACCTGAATTTTGGCAATATGGAGGAAAGGTACCTAATCATCATTTGACTTCTTTTAAACAACTAACTGAAGTTTGAACAAAATTAGAAAGTAGATTGAGCTGCTTCTTCCATTCCCAAGGACCTGTTTGCAGAGACAGCACCATAACTTGTGATGGATCACCATAGTACCAAAGCTTATAAACAGAGATCACATCAGCTAGTACTGAAATTTATGTCTTTTACATAAAATCCAAAACCTAGGGACAGGCAGCTAATGCAGATGGAGGAAGCATGAATAAATTCAGGTTATGTTGCCACTTTTATGCATTAAAAGGAATGTAGGGAGTTCTGAGTTTCCTGAGTAGAAAGATATATTTAGTTAACAGGTATTGAAAGAAACCGTATGAGCTGAGTTCAAATGATGGAACCAACAAGGAAGGGAAAGTCTGTCCCAAGCAGAGAGACTTTTCATATCACATGACAGGGTTTTTCTACAAATCAGAGAAAAATGTAGGCTGAAGTGAGTGCAATTTTGGACAGTGGGTGACAAACAGACATGAGAATTGAAGAAACTTTAATCTAACTAATCAACACCTGATCTGACTTCTTTAAAGATGACAGATCATAGAATCATAGAATGTTTTGGAGTGGAAGGGACTTCAAAGATCATATAGTTCCAACTCTCCTGCCATGAACAGGGACATCTCTCAGTAGATTAGGTTACTCATAGTTCCATTCAACTTGGCCTTGAACATTTCCAGGGAAGGAGCATCCAAAACTCCTCTGGGCAGCAAGTTGCAGTGCCTTGCTACCCTCATATTAAAGCATTTTTTCCTAATGTCAAATCTAAATCTACTTTCTTCCAGTCTGAAGCTATTGCCCCCTTCCCTGTCACTACATGCTCTTGTTGTGATCATGTAGGCTCTCTCCATTTTTTTGTAGGCTCTCTTCAGGAAGCCTTCCCTACTGGAAGGACACAATTAGGTCATCCCAAAGTCTTATTTTCTGCAGGCTGAGTAATCCTAATTCTCTTAGTCTTTCCTCATAGAAGAGGTGGTTCTTCCCTCTAATCAACTTGGTGGACCTCCTTCTGGTCCTTTGCACTCTGCCTAACAGGTCAATGTCCTTCCTGTGCTGGGGACCCCAGAGCTGGATACAGTACTCTAGGTGGGGGCCTCAGAATACAATGCCACTTTTCACCTCAGGTACATCTAACAAATGTGTTTCTGCTGCTTAAGAGGGTAGCCTGGTTCTCTAAAAGGAAGTGGTGTCTTTTGACTTTTCTCACACTGCAATAATGGTGTCAGACATACAGCAAAGATTGGCCTGTTAAGGGGGGAGTCAGACATCAGGTAGGAGAAGCCTGTAAGGAGATCAAGGCTGCATTTGTTTTCAGCTTCCACAGGACAAATTCTGGTCTGACCCCATGGCTGAGCCTGTTATGGACCAGGTGCCACGCTGGAGACCCCCACTGAGGTCTTTCTCTCTTCTTAGAGTCTGCAATTCTGATGTGTGACTGCATGTTTTCCTGTGAATAAGCAAACTATGGTCTTCTGAAAGATATTCCTTTTTATTTTTAAATGAGGTCTTTTTAATGAGTAACTTTAAATGAGTACTTTAAATGAGTAACGCTTAGGGATCCCATTCTGATGTTTTACTGTTTTCTACTTGGTGTAGGCATCAAGATTATAATTTGGAATACATTTGGCATACAGCTAATACTTGCTTCTCCAAATCCATGCAGAAGTTTCCATATTCAGGCATGCTGTCTTTCATACTGGCCTGTAAACTTGTCAAGCTTCTAAATGCAAGAAGCAACATAAAATGCTTCTCTGAAGTTTTGAAAGAGCTCAGAAAAGGCAGGCTGCTTGGCAAAGAGAAGGCACAGCACAAGGCAGGAAGATGTGGTGGTCTCATCAACAAGCACAAAGGCCCACTATCTCCAAACACAGAGTGGAATACAGTCCTGCTGAGTTTAGTGACCTCTAAGATGAGTCTGAAGATCAGGCAGGTTTGCGGGTAAGTTGGGATGCCAAATCTGCATCAACAGGATGCCTGGTTGTCGTGTGGCTGCAGCACAGTCCAGAAGAGGATCAAGGACAAGAGCATCACCCAGTAGACGGTTGAGACCCCTTCACCAAGCCTCGCTGATGCTTTTTTAGGCATTTTGTTGGGGAGCTTGAAAGACAGCTGTGAGCCTCCTTATCTGTGAGCTGACATGAGCTCAGGGAGCAATGTTCCTGTCAGGGTTGGTATGGTGATGCATGCTCTGGGCCCTGACAACTCAGATTTGCCCCAGGCTTTCTCATGCATTATCATAACAATGTGTTGAGGGGTGGAAACTGCTCCAGTGCTATTGGGTCACTAATTGCTTACTCTCACACCAAGTCCTTGCCCTTTTTCCAAATCCTACTGAATCCAGGAACACAGCAAACAAGTAACTGTGGATCTGAGAGGGTCAAGAGACTGACAGTGGGTTTATTACAGAATCACAGAATCATTCAGATTTGTCCCTAAATGCCACATCTCCATGTCTTCTACATACCTTCAGGGATAGAGTCTCCACCACTTCCCTGGCAAACCTGTTTCAATGGGTTTTTTTCCATGGAGAAATTCTTCCTAATATCCAATCTAAATCTCTCTTGGTGCCACTTGAAGACATTTCTTATTGTTCTATTGCTTGCCACTTGGCAGAAGAGACTGAGTCTCACCTCCCTACAGTTTCCTTTCAGATAGTTGTAGAGATCAATAAGGTCTCCACTGAGCCTCCTTATCTCCAGCTCCTTCAGGCACTCCTCATAATACTTGTGCTTCAGACACTTCCTTGGCTTTGTTTCCTGTCACTGGACACACTCCAGTACATTAATATATTTGTTGTAGTGAACTGGACAGAGAATTCAAGGTTTGGACCCGACAAGTGTCAAGGATGGGGGGGATAATGACTTCCCAGGTCCTGGTCACACCAGTGCTGATACAAGCCAGGATGCTGTTGGTCTTTTTTGCCATTTGAGTACATTGATAGCTTATGTGCAGCCAGCTGCTGAACAGCACTCCACCCCAGTCCTTATCTGCCGAGTAGCTTTCCAGATAATCTTCTCCCAGTCTGTATCATGGCATGGGGTTGTTTCGACCCAAGAACAGGACCTAGCACTTTGCCTTGTTGAACCTCATACCACTGGCCTTGGCCCACCAATCCAGCCCATACAGATCCCTCTGCAGAGCTTTCCTACCCTTGAGAAGATCCACACTTTCACCAAACTTGGTGCCATCTGCACTGAGGGTACACTCAATCCCCTCATGTAGATCATGGATAAAGACTATACCAGGCTGGCCCAGTACTGAGTCCTGGGGAACACCACTAGTGACCGGTTGCCAACTGGATGTGGCACCATTCACCACCACTCTCAGGGCCCTGCCATCCAACCAGGTTTTAATCCAGAGAACAATGAGCCAATCCAAGCCATAAGCAGCCAGTTTCATGACTGTGGGAAATGTTGTCAAAGGCTTTACTAAAGTCTAGCACCATGGTTTAACCCCAGCCAGCAGCCAAGCCCCAGCCAGCACCAAGACCCACCCAGGCACTTGCTCATACATCCACCAGTGGGACCAGGGAGAGAATCTGAAAGGTGAAAGCTAGAAAACTCATGGGTCGAGATAGGAAAGCAAATGTCATGGACACAAGCAAACAAAACAAGCAAATAATTCACTCCTTCCCACAGGCAGGTGTTCAGACATCTCCAGGAAAGCAGGACTTCAGCATGGGTGATAGTTGCTTGGGAAGGCAAACAAAATAATTAATGCCCTCCCCTTTTGTCTCATATGGTATGGAATATTCCTTTGGTTAGTTTGAGTCAGCTGGCCTAGTTATGTCAGCTCCTAGGATCTTGCCTACCCCTGGAATGTTGAGGGACAGCACTGATGCTGTGCCAGTCCTGCTCAGCAGTAGAAAACATTAGTGTGTTTTCAACATCTGTCTAACTACCAGTATAAAGCACAGCACTGTGAGCTCCCTCTCAGCTAGACTCAATACTTCTAGGTAAAGAATATCCACAGCTTTTCCCTCATCCACCAAGGCAGTCACCTTGTTGCGGAGGAGATCAGGTTATGTGACATGCTAAAACCTTAACTGGATATAATCCGGTTCCTGTTGTAAGTTGCAGGGTACTGAAAACAGCCTTGTATACTGTCTGAATCAACAATCCAGAAGAAAATAGTAGGATCATTTCAATTTGACAAAGAATATTCATCTTCTTTTGGAGACACTTCACATACTGAAGCTTGTTTTTCATCTGTACTCTAAAACTGATAACTCTATTTCAGACAAAGAGATAAAGGGGACTGTATTTCTGGGTCTTTACTGACTTTTGATTGATTCTAGACATGTCAATAACCAATTACTTTAGGGTGAATTTCCAGTTACGTTAGGGTTTTGTGTGAATTGACCCTAGCCCTGTCATTGATGGATTCAGTGATGTTTAGCTTCTCACTTAGTTCCCAATTACATTACACTTTTCCCCCATAATATTTTAGTGTATCATTGCTGAATTTTTATACAAACTCTCCTCTCTCTAAGGCATGTATTTTGATAATCTTCTCAATACCAATATTCCAGCCTTTTAATGGGTTATTGTGGTTTTCCCTTTGAGATGAATAAACCCTTAAACAGCAACTTATTACTCCAACATTTCACAAACTATTTCTTGAAAAAAACACACTGCTGCTTAACAATATAGAGACATACTTACAAATAGAGTTTTAGCATTCTAGATGCAGTACTAGCATTTCCAAAGCGCTATTATAGTTAGCAGCTCATTTCACTGATTTTCAGTGGGACAGACTTCTGATTCCCATAGACTCCTTTAGGCATATGTACTTTGTTTTATCATCAGGCTGCTTTTCACATGGTGCTAGTAATGTGCTTATTTTTCTGAACTGCCCTTCAAACACTGAAAACTTCCTTAAGAGTTTTGGTCTTATAGAGAAATATATATTTCTTCTTTGGGATTGTAATGGATCATTAGTTTTAAAAGTACAGTTAACAAACTTTTTTTACCAGAATAAGAATGACTAACTTTGAGCTAAATACTTAAATGTGTTCCTAGAGCCTGTGAGTTACAGAGCTCATTCCTAACAGAAAACACTTTTAGACCAGAGAAAATGCTTGACATAAATGTTTTCAAAGATCTTATGAAGCAGTGATCTACCTAATCATCATTATCTACCGCTTATAAAAACAGAATGCTGAACAGCAGAATCTCAAGTGGAAGGGCATTTGGAAACTGAAAATAATTGATATTATCAATAGTCAGTTTCATGAATTTCAGAAACAGACTTCAACTCACAGAATCACACTGTGAAAGTGTTTAGACATCTGGCTGACTTAAATCTGAAAAAATTGTCATCTAAATTCTCAATTCCTTTAAAATGTAAATGTTTTAGTAACTAACATACTGTTACCATGCACATACTAGCAGAAGCATTTCTGTTTGCAGTCATTATAGACAAGATCAAAATAAAAACCTTGTGTTCAAAGTGTACTTAAAGCTTCCTGAATGACAGACATTTACTTGTTTATTTAAAGCAGCAGGACTGAATAAGCCTCTGCTGTAATAACAGAAAAGAAGGGGGGGAAATAAAAAAAATAAAAAGGAGTTCTCTTAGGAAATTTAAATGAAGGTCCAAATCAACTACACTGTTAAGTATCTTAATAATAAGTAGCTGAAGAGAGCTAGATTTTGTTTTAATATATTTCTTTTCTGAATCAGCAGAATCTGATGACTTGCAAATATTTAGTACCAGGGTAATTAGAAGGGTAGTAGAATATTTTCATCTGCTTCTTTATTTGTATTCATTTAGATCCCTTATTTAATTTCATGCCAAAGACGGAATTTAGAAAAAAATAAATACCCCATTAGTCTTATTTTCACATAAATTTTAGCATGTTTTGTTAGTCTAACCCATCATTAGACGGGTTTAGTGCTAGCAGTAAGATTTATAGCAGTATATGCAAGGGTTTCTTCCTATTAGTAGCAAAGACATTTTAATGTGGAGATTAATTTTTAATAGCTATCTGTTTGCAACTATTATTGCAAATGTCAAATCTGACTGTCCTAGAGAGGAAAGAGAGACCAGTCAATTATTTTCCTGTAGGACATATTCTCCTAGTTACCCCATGCTTTTTGAGTTTGGTCTTGTGTCTTAAAGCACAAATGTCAGTCATGTCTTAGATGTCCTAACATTAGTAGACTCTAAAAGCAGAAATATGTGAAAGCTTAGAAACCAGATAAGAATAGGAAATATCCTTGAATAAGGATATTTCAAGGTTGTTTTTCTGTTCCTCAGCAATATTGTATATTATCTAAACAGCCTTTGCAAAGTAAAAACAGAGTAGTAGAATTTTGTGCTCCAAACCTATGTTTAAATATATCATTAACATTATCTCATAGATAGATGAAAGATCTATATAGATGTTAACAGTACAAAAGGAAGGTGAAAACAGAGTATGTGTTTTGGATGTTCTATATAACCTGCAGTATGCGATATGATCTTTTCAAATTCCCACCACAACCTTCATTCCATTAAACAGAGAAAGTATTATGGTACGAAACAGGTGGTACATTAACACCTTTTATCATACTATAAACCACGCCTGTTCCACAGTAGACTATTGGAAATGTAATATTAACATAATGAAGGCAAAGTATTCACTTTGCAACTGGTAGCACATAGCACAGCTAATTGGGCTGTATTGTAAGTTGATGCAAGACAAAGAGAAGTAATTACATCTATAAGAAATCTATTTGATTTGAGGATATGAAGCTACTTGAGGTATTCTCCATATTTAACCCTTCTTAATCATAAGTTTCACCTTATGTAGCTTTCATGAAAGAATATGAGAACTATTATTGGGAAAGTAATTGGGGTTTTTTTCCTGTATACTACTTGAGACCTGCTGTTCAGCTTTTACAATCCTTCATCCTCAATGAATTGGTATATATCAACTACAGGCCACCAAACCAGTTAGGAACCAAACAAATTCAACAAGGATTACTTCTTTTAATCTATTTCACTGCTTAGAAGTTCTGTGCTTCAGCAAGGATCAAAATATTAATTACTAAAAGAAATGTTCACTGATGCCATCATCAATTTTACTAGGAGCAGAAAATCAGAATTCTCCAATTCACACTTTTTAGATGCTCAAAAAGTCAAGGTCCTGGTAGAGTATTTTTTAAAATTCTTATTCACTTCTGAAGAGCATATTCTGATCCTTTGTGCCTAGGAATTAACCTTCAGAAGTTCAATGATCCAATAAATGTCAAAATTCATTTGGAATAAAAAAAAGCCTTTAAGCAACTACCAGTAAAGGTGCCATGTTTCTTCTGAAAAAAAAGATCAAAGGGCAAAATATGATGCTATGGTTTGACGATACTCTCAAATATGGTATGAAAACCAATTTACAGTTGTAAACAAATGGCAACACAGAATGTCTCATACTTGGCAGAGAATCATAGAATCAACCAGGTT
>NW_008671964.1:59864-70325 GCF_000695815.1 Acanthisitta chloris | reverse complement strand
AGGGAAGGAAAAAGGAAAAGCGAAGGCAATTTGCTGCCCATAGAGTAAGAATGTATAAATAAATCACAAAGAGGCCAGGAAAAGGAAATCTTAAAAGAGCAGATAGTTCAGACACTTGCAAATTTGACCTGAGTTGACCTTAGAGTTATGTGTCTCCTTTCTTGGGGACTACCAGCATGAATTAGGAGGAGTTGAAAGCTGGATTGTTTTTTGACAGGGCCTAATGCTGAACTCCTCACATGTTTATTTTTCTATTTTGCATTGCTCAGAAGTCTCCCCAATCTTCTATCTCTGTTTGACGTCAGCAGCAGTAAGAAAAGAGCATCTGAGTCAACAGGAAACGGTGACACGAAAGCCTTCACAGCAGTGGCAGCCACAGGAGGAAATCACACTGCTCCATTCCCGGACTGGGATTGAAATGAATAAAGCCACAGAGCAATTGTTACAGTAAATTAAAGAAACACTTGGAGGAAACAAAGTCCATGGGATCAGGCAGGCTCATTTCAAGGCTGGGCTACACCTAGAGATTAACCCTGCCAATTTCAGTGCAAGAGAACTGTCTGATTTTGGCTATCTTTTTTATTTATTTGTTTAAATTTCAGTTTTCCATCCCTATTTGTTTGCCTATTAGCAGTGCAGGGGCTGTTGGAAGCACATACTCTGTCCTAAGGACGGTGTTTGACAGCAGTTACATAGACCCATTATATTTGTTCATTGTTTTAGGAGGGTTTGGTGGGGCTTGAAGAGAGTCCCTGACTGCAAAAGACACTGGGAGGGATGATCCACACATCTTGGTTATTGACCCTTGCACTGAAATCCAACTCAAACATCACTTTAGTCCTTTGTCCTCACCAGCTCTACACGCTGTTTTGAACCCTTATGTCTTCATTCTTCACAATCACAGGGGGAAAATATAATCCAGATTTTACTAGAAGAGCATCATTTCCCTTCTCATGGCCAAAAAAAGGCCAGTGTGATGGCCAACGTCCACCCCTTCAGTTAAGAGTCATAGCTGATGTCCATGTACAACCCACACAAGACCAAAGATCTCTGAAGACAGCCTGGGACCTCATCCCTGATCACAGGCTCTCATGACTCATAAATCATAGAATCATCAAGGTCGGAAGAGACCTTCAAGATCATCTAGTCCAACTCTCCATGCAGCATCACCATAATCACTTTTAAACCATATTCCCCAATGGGAGAGAGCATCATCATTGTCCTGGTTCAGGCAGCATGGAGGGAGGAGGTGAGGAAAGACAGGTGTTTCCCATACAGACATGGAAGAAGATAACAGCCAAGCTGCCTCCCCTACCTGCCACCCTACAAGACCTACTGCGACAAGCAAAGTATGGAAGCTAGGAAGGACTTCTCTCTAAACACTCATCAGTGGAGGTTCAGGAGACCCACTGGAAAACGCCAACAGGGCCTCTCCAACCTCCAGAGTGACAAGGAATAGGCTTGGACAAGCTCTGTACATCCCTGTTGCAGCAGAGCTCTTCCACACTTCTGTCCACACTGGTTCCTATGCAGGACAAAGGGCTGACCTGTTTTTTTCAGGAATTTCACCCAAGCTTCCTCTTCAGCTTACAGCTGCCATATAAGGCAGATATGGAGACCTGGTTAAATGCAGTTTAGGGCAAGGGTCCAATTTTTCCTTTCCAAAAGAAAAAAATAAAAATAAATCAGCCTGGCTCAGGAATTTTGCTAAGTTTGCATTTCATCTTTTTGGAAATAAATCATGCACACAACTCCTTAGAAAATCAGCTTTGGGCTCAATCTGTGTTCACTGAAGCCAAAGGGTTTCCCCAAGAAAACAGTAATTTTTTCCTGTTTTGGCAGTTTATGCTTTGCAGAGCACAAGGCAGGCTTTCCAAACCATCCCCATACACAGACAGCTGTGTCACTGCTTCCCAGAGAAAGTTTATTGTTTCCAAAAAGAGTAGCAGGGCTTAGGGAGCTTGCAAGCAAATTATTACAAGATAATTACAAGAGCTGGCAGGCTCCCTCAGCACTCCCAATGTTCCTATTCTCCCTTCGTGGTCCACAACCCCCACACAAAGCAAATCTGCCTTAGGACTTGCTGGGAGTGAGCAAAGAAACAGTAATGTGTCAGTACCAGGCTTTGGAAAGCCACATGTCCAACTCCCCCAGCAGTGCAAGTGGCCATCTGTATCTGGGTCAAGGCACAGGATTCAGAGGAGGAATAATAAACAGGTTTGTTTCTTAATATTTATCTCTGTAGGACTAACACAGTCACACTCCACTCTTAGATGCTGCTCTGTGACGAAGTACTTCTCCTCCACACCCAGCCCTGCACAGAAGCTATGAATTCCTGTTGGAAATGCCTCCCATCTATACCTATCCCTTCACAGAATCCATAGACTCTATGAATCCGTGTTGGAAATGTCTCCCCTCATACCCAGCCCTTGGACCAAGGCAGTGCTCTTGAGCTGCTCGGAGTGTTACAGGAGGGCAGGATGTTCAGGGTGGGTTTTACATGACAGTGTTTCAAAACCAGGGGGGACTGCAGGTGTCCTAAGGAAATGCTCACCATGAAGTAGTCACCAAATCAACCCTTGCACACGCACGTGTGGGCGCACGAGAGCAGATCTAATGAGCTCAGCGCCGAATCTTCAGACAGTGGCAACGCCACTCTTGCCTGACTGTAATGGAGCAAGACAGTGACAGGTGAAGATTTGGTCCTTTGATTTCAAATAGAGTGACTGCATGAAGCAGAGGAGAAGAAACACCTCCATGCTATGCTTGCTCAACTGGAACCACATGCACGTGACAGTGACACCTCCCCAACAGAGTCACAGCGACACGATGGTCATGGCACCTGCTGCTGTGGCCCAGTGCTCCCAGCTGAAGGTGGCAGTGGCAGAGAGGCAGCAGGTTTTACAGCTGTCTGCTCACTGAGTTGTGGTGCTCTGTGTGCTGTTCCGCCTCCCTGCTTCAGCGACTGCAGAAGTACCCACCAGCCTCAGGAACCACTTCTGCCTTGGGGAAATGAAGGCACAGACAGCACACACAGCCCTGGGGCTATCAAGATGGGGGATGTCTGTGTGCCACAGCTGAAAGGCTGAGAAAGGGAAGGTTGATTTCTTCCCTTGGTTTTGGGTGGATTTTTAAGCTAGAACGAGATACAGTGAGAATTTAGCAAACTCAGAATGGTGCATGTGGTGTGTCATCCAGGATGGGCAGCTGGTGAACACATTTCTGAGAAGCACAGGCCACTTCCCCACACCAGGCTCACTTTTAGCTCCTTTAGCAAAGAGTCACCAACGTCATGGTCACAACTACATGGGGACAGGGCAGTTATCTCCAGTTATCACTAACAACCACACTCTGCTCCCTGCCAGCTGCTAGTGGGCTCGAAGAGACTTTCCTTCACAATGGCTGCAGCAAGGCACATACACATTGCCTGGAGAATAATAAATTGGCTCTTGCCATTTGCATAAATAAAGTCTGTGGGGTCCCTTGGGGTGAAGGCTGCCTTGGCACATGTGTGTGCAGCACAGCACTAATGTCAAGTTCGCTCCAGAAGAGCTGAACAATGACAACCACAACTCAGGGCAAGCTGAGAGGAGTTGTGGGTTTCCACTTGCCCCAGGAAACAAAGAAAATTTAAAAAATCACAAATCTAACTGCACCTTCCAAATTTTTGTCCGTATTTGCTTAACCACTTGGCTGAAATTTCAAGCTCACACGCCGGAGAGTTTTTGTAGCACACAAATTTAGACATTTCTCTGGAACAATGCATCTTTTGGGGTACTCAAGTGAACCATATGCACATCCTTCCTCCTCATCTCCTCCCCTCAAGGCAGTCTAATTCACAGTAGGATTAGATGATTAGCTCATCTCTTCACTATAAACTTTTATGTAACATATACCCAAAAGGATGATTTTTAATCACTCTTGTTCATTTGTACATACTCCATTTGAAACAAAACCAAACCCCAAAACTCAAATAGTAGGTCAACCAAATAAATTATGTACAAAAATTGTCTGGTTTTTAATCCCAATGATTAAAAAAAAGACAGCTTGGCTACCACTAAAATAAGCCAACAAAAACCACACAAAACAAATTGAAAATCTGAAAGAACTGAAAGACAGTAGAATGAAATCTTCCCCTCTAGGCCTCCTAAAATGGCATAGAAAACTATATAAACACTCTTTGCCCACCTGAAAGATCAACAAAACAAAGGACTGACTGAACTTAGGAATAAATACTAAAATGTATCACGCTACAGACATTACCTGTTAGGACATCTGCACCCCTCAGCTGGCTGCTGGCATCATAATGTCTCAGAAGAGAGTAGCCCAGTAACTATCATGCTCTTTTTACAGCCCAGAGTTCAGAAAAAAGCTACTGGAATTCATGTTTCCCGTTTGGAGTGCCCAACCTGAGACAGCTCTGCCCAGTTTCAAAAATACTGAGCTCTGCAATATCTGCTGCCTCAGGTTGGTCTGGGGAAGGCTAGAGACCTCTACAAGTTCAGCCACAGGTCTTCAGCAAAATTAAGAGTGTTGAAACACCCAAAGGCCACTTGGAGATGGCTTGCTACAAGGCTTTATGGATCTATCTTCTCACCTTACACATCACCTGGAAAGCAATATGGATTCAAAGAGGCTGAAACCTAAATCCCCCTCTGGGTTGCACCTCAGTTAGTTATCTGAGCTTCCATGAGCTTTGATTGCCTTTGGTTTTTTCTTCCCTCTCCTCCTCAATACTGACTGGCATCCGCTTGCCCGTTCTGCTTGAGGAGTGTTCCATTTTGATCCCTTTTTATGTCACAACTTCCTTGATTTTCAGGCCAAAAAATTTCATTTCACATACTGGGGTTAACCATAGGCAACAGCATCTCCTTCAGCTACCTTTGCACTGAGCTTGATAATTTATCCAAGTTAGCCTCTCCCCTAAGCCACTGCAGATGGAGACAGGCATTTATCAGCTTCATGAAAATGCAAGTATCCCAAGTCCCTCAACCATCTGGAGTGGGAAAGTTACACTTTGGAGCTACAACATGATGATGGCAGCTGACCCTTGTAACCCTTCAGCTCATGTTTTCACTTCAACTCATATCACCTCCATGTGCAGCCCAAGTGTGGACACCCAGCAAAGTTCACAGATAGAATCAGAAATGTCAGTCTGATCTTGTTTCATCTTCAGCAAGCAAAACCACTCTGCCTACAAAAAAACCCGACCTCAAATGTTCTTGTGATGAATTAACCGCTGCAAGGTGTCACTGCACACATGGGAGAAAGTGGAGCCTGTCAGACCAGGCTTCAGATGCCTCACACATCTGGTTTACTGACAGCTTGAGTCAGGTGCCACCAAACATGTCATGGGTTTTTGGTGGATGTGAACACTGTGAAACCACAGAAAGATGCAGTTTTGACCATTCTGCCTTTATTCAGTGCGAAACAGGACAGAAGCCAGAGAAAAGCAGAAAGTGAATGTCCCTACCATGGTCACAAAGCCAATGTGAGGGCAGCACAGCACACAAAGCTCCAGATGCTGTACCAAAGAGTGAAGGTGGAGAGAGGAAATTGCCCTGTACTTCTCTATCCAACAGCCCTCCAAAACACCAACTTGACACCCCAGGTAAAGCACAACTCAAGCTCCTTCAAGTCTGAGTGCAGAAGGACTCCACAGCAATCCCCCAGCAAGGCACCTGTGCTTACAGGCAGAAGCCATGCTAGACCGTACCAAGCTTTCTGAAACATTCCAGGCCTAGAAACAGGATGCCTCCATCAACATCTTCACAGAATCACAGAATCTTCAGAGGTGGAAGGGATCCACAAGGATCATTAAGTCCAACTCCTGGCCCTGCACAGGACAGATCAAGAATCACACGGTGTGCCTGAGAGCATTGTTCAAATGCTTCTTGAGCTCTGTCAGGCTTGGTGCTGTCACCACTTCCCTGGGGAAGTGTTTCAGTGCCTCTGGGTAAAGAACCTTTTTCTAATCTCTAACCTAATCCTACTGAGACAACATCAGGCCATTCCCTCAGGTTCTTCACTAAATTTTGTCTGGCAGCAACAACACTGAAGTGGCTTGGGACTAGCACAGGTCTCAACACTCAAGAACAAAAGTCTCACTGCCAACAGAAAAGCATCCAAGAAGTGCATTTTGCTGTCAGGTGTATGCATGTATGGAGTTGTGTCTCCAAGACATGCCAGAGAGGGAATGCTGGGGATTCAGAGTCTGGGAGATGATCAAAGCCATCCTCTCTGCTCCCAAAGGGCTCCCTCCTTAGCACCTTACAAATAAAACACCAAAGAGGCCTCACCTCTTCCTTAACTCCCACCAGCATGCTCCAAGGCCTGTGTCAGGACACTTGCTCATCTACCAGAGCCCCAGGGAGGCTGCAGCTGCCTTTCCAGCCGTCCTCACCTCCACTGGGCTCTGCCCTGGGGCTGTCCTGTGCTCTACTCATTTGGTGACAGTGGAGTGGCTGGTGGACAACCAGGCCGATGCTGGAGATCCAGAAAAGCCAGGCTGGATGAGGCCTTGAGCAACCTGGTTTAGTGGGGAGGTGTCCCTGCCCATGGCAGGGGCTTGGGACTAGATGATCTGTAAGGTCCACTCCAATCCCTAAAATTCTATGATCCCCTGGAAGGTCCATGACTGAGGAATTCCCATGGAGCAACCATGACTGAAGGATTCCCCTAGACATACAAGGGCACTTAGACCTCCCTTGTGACACCTGGGGACCAAGGGGTGGGTGAGCAGGCAGCCAGCTGCCCCTGCTCAGTCCCATCATTTTGGCTGGTGGGCACTCACTTGAAAATCATGCACCTGTTGAAGGCTCCAGGTTAGCTCTAACACTTCTAGGAGGTGAACACAGCCTCATCCCTCTAAACACCTATGTGATCCATGACATAATGCCCACACTGACCCTGGGAGAACTGCCTGAGTGTCCTAAGAGTCAGCAGAGACGTGGAGAAGCCTTCCCCTTGCATGTGGAGAGCATGACATCAGCCCCCAGCCTGTAAAGGGAACAAAAAGCTGTGTGCCAAACAGCAGGCTGCCCTCGTAAAATGGGACCAGTTCAATGATTATGCTGTCCTGGAGTCCCAGGCCAGTCCTGCCTGGCTTAAATAGCACCCCTGCTAGCTATTATCTTGAAGGACGCTCATTACAGAAAATCATGTCCCTCTGCCAAGTTCTCGTGTCTCACTATTTTTGGAACAACATGGGCAGGCTCTGTGCCTCAGCAACTGTCAGCAGAGCCACAGGGAAAGCAAATCCATATAACGATCAGGCTAACGGGGACAGTACTGGGAACAGCATCGCCCGGGGGACAGTCCCCTGGAAGGACCCTTTGGTCATGAGAAAAGGGATAAGGGCAATAAACAAGCCCCAGAGGCTATTTGACACTATTTGCATAGGAAGTTGATCTCCCCCAGCCCTTTTCCTTCTCATGCATATGAGTGGAGACAAAAGGATTTAAAGCAAACCACCTGTGCAGGAAGGATGATTCCTAAACCCCAAAGAAGATGGGACCTACTTACTGCAAATTCAGTTTAATTAAAACATTCCAGGATTCACATTCCCCAGGATTACATTACTGACTTAGCTATTTATACATGTAGCCTCTTTCATCCCTTCTAGGCCAGTATTGTTGAGGTGTTGGATGACACTAGTGTCAGGTAAACAGAAAAACACTTTTTGGTGCTTGTGACCCCTAATTCAGGATCCATGATTATCCACAGGTCTCACCACCTGTCAGCAAGTCACAGATTACTTGAGTGGAAGCATAATCCTCTCTGACACTAAAGGATGATTCTAAGGCCCTAGAAAGAGCAGAGGTAAATAGCTTAGGCAAGATGGAAAGTTACCAAGGCAAGGTTTTCAATTAAAAAAAAAAACAACAAAATTTTAAAATAGGAGATGTGGTGAGCAAGGAAGATCTCACAAACACAGCTGGAGTGGGACTTAAACTGCCCCCCCTGCAAGGGAGCAGCAGGACTCCTTCCTCACCTTTCACAGGAAAGGAATCTGGAGGTGCAAGTCCAAAACTGCCCAGACCAGTGCTGGGCACGCAGAGGGCTACATCCAGCCTCCACCAGCCTGCTGGACAGCTAATATTTCCTCTTTAGGCTCTGAAAACTGTGACCCACACCAGGCAGAGACAGCCCTTGCAGCTCCTACCACCTAGTGGCTGCAGGATTTGGCCGTGATGGAGCAAGGAGGCTGTTTGGAGGTCAGATCCTCAGCCCACCCTGGGCAAATAAAGCTGCCCTTGCTGGCAGGCAGCACTTATGCTGCAACTGAGACTAAATTAGGATCACACTGAGCACAGAGGCAGCACAAGAGAACAGAAAACCTTTCTGAAAACCATCAGCGGCTAATGTGAGCACAGAAAAACCTCAGCCAGTTCTAAAAGAGGCAAGCAGAAGTAGCAGCAATATAGCTGAACTCGGGTAATGCATTGCTGTTTCAGGCACTTGGTGCCAGCTCAGCTAATGCTGCATTAATGGCACCACACAACATCACACCATGAAGCACAGACATGCCCCAGGCTGTTAAAGTCACCCCAGGCCGCTTAAATCAGGGGAAGAGTTGGCTAGTTTGGATGGAATATTATACAAGAGTCAGAATTCAAATGGCTCTAGATCCAGCCAAACCCTCAGACCCTTTGAGTGCTCTGTCCTCAAACTGTTGCAGCAGCTCAGCCCCTTCTAGTTTCCACAATTTGCTCTTGAACTGGAAAGGGGGAGGCTGTAACTGGACACCTGCCAAGCAGAGGGTGTAAGGACTCTCCTGAGCTCCTGAAGCAGCCCAGTACATAATTTGACTCACATGCCACTGGGCTGCACTGCTGGTTCATACTGAACTTGACACCTACCATGAGCCCTGGGTACCTTCCAGCTGGGCTACTGCCCTGCCAGTCAGTACAAGCCTGTTCTGATATATCTTATTGGATCAGGCTCTGACAAATGGCAGGAAGCCTCAAAACAGCTAGTTCTTGAAAAATTCCTAAAGGCAGGCCCAGTAGGTCATTATGCATCCAGGATCTCCATGGCAGACCAGAGTCATGCTTTGTTTTTTATGACATGAACCGTTGATACCACATTTTCAGAGTCTGGGCTGCAAGTGTGATATATGTGATGTGGTTTCCACGTAATTTCAAGTGAAACCAGGTATTGCTTTGTGTAATCCTGCCCCCAGTTCCAACATTTTTTTACATAAGGTTGCATGTTGACATTTTGAATAAGTGGTTACGTTTTTTATATATAAGTGATTTTATATATAGATATAACCTCTTTTCTGCCAAGTTCTTGTTAATGGAGGAGATATCCCAATGCCATACAAAGAATGAGCAGAAACCTGAAGTACAGATCAGTCTGGTTAAGCCCTCCTAGAAAGGTTCTGTCCAGTGAATACCCTGCTGCTGTTGCAATCATTTCTCTGCTATAGCAAAGGGATTTAATGATGCTTTTAAAAGCAATTTAAATCTGGTTATTCTGGATTGAAGTGGGTGTCACTGAGTGCAGAATATGGGCAAAAGGTGCCATGAACCATGAACCACATTAGCCTGAAATCTACCCTGTTTTTAGTTTTGTTTATAATTGGAGGGAAGTGGTTTTCTGTTAAAGACAATCCAGACAATGAAGCAAAGTGGGATTCAAGTAAAAGAGGAACCTGGAAAAGACTGGAAATAGAAGAGTCCTGCTAGACAAGCACCACTCCCTTGGCACCATTTCAGAGGCTGACCAGCTCTGTGTTCAGGGCACCAAGGGCTGAGGGGGTTCTTCCCTCTGCTCCTCTGATGACAAGCTGGTCCAGAAATTCCTGTTCTGGGCTGTTCTACTGTTTAGCAACCTTCTTTTCATTTCCAGTCTAACTGTATCCATGGCCAGTCTAGACTCATTTAATCTAAGCCAGCATCTTGACAGCTTTGTTTCCCTCCTCAGTGTTCGACATCTGCAGACATCAATCAGATCCTCTTTTTGCTTTCAATTTGTTAGTCTAAGCAGGCTGAGTTCTTCCCTTTTCTTCCTCTTTGCAAAAGACTCTGCAATTACTTCATCAGCCCAGAAGACCTTGTCTGCACCCATAGCAGATTGCATTCATTTTTCTGAACATGACAGAAGGCACTCACACAGTGACCTTAAATCTTCCCTAAGTTCATGGGAAACACTCTGCACAGCCCAGGAACAAACTTGCAATTTTCACATCCACACTGCCATTCAGGAAGCAAAGCCATAGCAAAGGGCATAGCAACGAGTGGCAAAACCCACTGCTACCCCACATTTGACCTCAAACAGAACACACTGGACATTTCTGATATTTCAGGAAAGCCATAAAAAGTTGAAATATTATGAAATAAAAGAGGAGTTTCCTTGGTTACTAGTGGCAACAGTGAGCTGTAAGTTTTGGTTTTGCTATACAGCCCAGCTGCTCTGTGAACCATGTAAGCTATGTATTAAAAAATACAACACAAA
>NW_008671964.1:10529-59827 GCF_000695815.1 Acanthisitta chloris | reverse complement strand
ACGAGCACAGTTCTTCAAGTTGACTGTTGCATCACCCAGTGAAAAGAGAAAGGGGTGGGTGACAGGATGCATTTGTCTGCCCTTTTCTTTTTTAAAGTATTTTGGGGTTATGTAGGAGGAATGAAGCCACAATTAAAAGGGCAAGTTTCTCCTGCCTCTTCTAAGAGGAAAACAAGCTCTACTGCCACTTAAAGGACAAAATGCAACTGGAAAGGAGCCCAGGCAGTTTGGAAGAACTACGCTGCAGAAGATGCTTTGGTCCTAATGACTCCCAAACTTACCTTGCTGGTACATGGTTGTGGCCACTGCCTCCATCTCAGCCACTCCTCCCTCCACCACCCACACAGCAACAAGCTCCCACCCGTATGCACACACCAGCTGAGGCTGCAGCTGGGCAGACAGCCCATGTGCAGTCCTCCATGGCACAAGTGACAGCAATGCTGTCATTTGTCTTCTCTACACAACAAGAAATACCAACTGTATATCAATCTGACTCAGTGTCCACCCATGTCAGTCACATCCTTTTACAGTAATCCTAGAAGGATGTTTCATTCACTTCTGAGCAGTATACAAAGGCTGGCAGGGACAGGAGGCTATCCTTGCTTCCAAGTACAAAACTTTGAGTTTGCAAATAATTCAATGTAAACACAGTCTTGTTAAAATTCAGGTAGCAACAGAGTAGAGCCTGAAATCCCACAGCAACCAGAGGACACTGCAGGTCTGTAGACGTTTGCACAGATGCATTTCTAAGCACTCAATGGCACAGAGATGTTTCTAGGGAAAGCACAAAGAAAGGCTTTGTGTCTTACCAATTTGTTAGGGAGCTTAGAACAAGCCAGGATTTTGTTTGCCAAATGCCCAGCAGATATTAGAGATGGAATATAGCAGAGTGCTCTGTTCATCTTTGAGCAGAGAGGTTTCTTCTGGGTCTAAGGTGGACAATTATAATGGGCCAGGAACCAAATAGACAGTAGAGTGCCTCATGCCAGCCAGTGTGAGGAGGAAGACTGTCCACTGCCTGGGCTATACTTACAGGAGTCTGGAAGCAACAGTAGAGCTTGGTGAGGAATGGGTGGTTCCTTGCTAAGGAAAGGATGCGTTTCTCAGTCATGGTGCATTCAACATCATCATCTTGGAGAATGACGTCCTTCTTCAACACCTTCACTGCATAGAGCTGCCCACTCTCTTTCATCTTGGCAAGCATCACCTAAATCAAAGGGGAGGGTGAATCACAAGGGCTGAGCCCTCAGTCTCTATGAGCAAACACAGAGCCTCTTGCACCTTCTCACGCTGGAAAGGTCAGTTATCTCATGACCAGGCTTGTGGATGAAAGTGAATCAGCCTGTTAGTATGGGCATCAGTGTACAATCAATGACACATGCTACTGCCTGCAGCAGGCTTCTCCAGATAGAAATATCCAGACACATTGCTCCAATGTCTGGCACAGGGCTAGATGGTCAAAGGTCACCGATTGTGCCAAGACAAACTCCCTGAGCAGTGCCATTCATCCTACTTCCCTCCTCAGTTACCAAACTCAAATGTACCATTTCACATCAGCTTTGTGGCAAAGCAAAGAAATGAAAGTCCCATCTCACCACATTTGAAACCATTGTCTTGTTTCCTTTAAAGGAAAGGTCTTGACATGCTCCAAGAAATGCTGCCCAAACAAGTGCTAACACACACACTTGCAGCTTCTACTATGGGCCCTGGCATGCAGCTGTTCCTTCAGGTACTAACCTCTTTCTTCTTCGTGAGATCTAATTCTTCACTTTGCTATCAGTTTCTTTCTCTTTTTTCTCCCTGATTTCTGTAACCAATTTGGTTGCAAAAGTAAGTGCCACTTGGTACTTACTCTGAAGTACCATGTTATGAAATAACTTGACCTTTCTCGGAGCTTCTTAAATAAGGAACATGGTTTCCCCCAAAAGAGCCACAAATAACTCTCACCTTTCCAAAACTTCCCTTTCCCAACACACGAAGGAAGGTTAAGTCTTTGATCCCCAGTTTGCTTGCTGAACTTTCACTAACATTGTTGCTGTCCTTCAGGCTGCCTTTTCCCTGGTGTCTCAACATAGATCTCGAAACCAGTTTCTGTGGAAGAAAGCAAACAAGTATCAGTCTGCACAGAAATTTTACTCCCGCCTCAAGCGTGCTCACAGGTGGTCAACCCACCAACTTGAGTATTTGGGACCTGTTCAGAGGCACTGCATAGCCACTGGAACAGAAAGTGTGTTGGTACCACCACCCCACACAGCTGTTATGTGTGACTGGCCAAACTCAGCACTGCTCAGGGCTGTGCTGAGATGTCAACATCAGCTCCTGACCTGGGCATTTGGAGCTGTAAACCCACTGCCCAGCAAGCCTGACTCCACCCTCACTCTCCACAAAAATATGAGAATGAGTGTGGAAATCCAAGTCTCCTATCCAACAACAGAGCAAGGAGAACGGCATCATTTCTCTAGTAGGTCAAGTGCTGGTGCAGCCTAGAACCCAAACAGATTTCATCTCAATTTCCCAGGTTTCTAACTGTTTTTAAGACTCTTACTCAAAGTCCAGTTCAGGAGGACCTGAACTTCAAAATATGTTTTTTTCCCACATCGGGGCTGCTGGCTTCCTCCACTTCTGTAAATCTGATGGAAAGCTGTCCATACCCATGCCAGCAGTGAGGTGCTGCATTTTCAGGAATTGTACCTGTATCAGCATACATTTCTAGAGCTCCTAATTTGGAAGTACTCGACGATCGAGAAAGCCTCCAGTGCTCTCTGTTCACAGCTCTCCAGGTATGCATATGCATACAAACAAACACTTTTGTTCTGTTTCTTAGTCTAACAGTCACACAGACTTCGTGAGCTCCATCTTGTGACTACTTTGGTGTACAGCAAAATTCCTCCTGCACAGGAGACTTGTCTCCACAGGGAACGAACCAAGAGCATTCACAGAACCACAGAATGGTTTGGGTTGAAAGAGACCTTAAAGATCATCTCATTCCAACTGCCATGGGCAGAGACACCTTCCACTAGATGAGGTTGCTCCAAGCCCAATCCCACTCCCAGGCATGGAGCAGCCACAGCTTCTCTGGGTAACCTGTGCCAGTGCCTCAGCACCCTCACAGGGAACAATTTCTTCCTAGTATCTTTTTTGTGAGCCTTTTAGCTCACAAATAACAAGAAAAGATCGTTAAACACCATGCACAGATTTTTATTTTTCTGATTTCATCTCTTTTTGATCTGCAGATGATGCAAACGACAAATGGTAACAAGTGCTGATTTTTGCAGAAGTGAGAAGGGAACGTGTTTCCCTGTAACTCCCAGGAAAACTGTTCCCCTGAACAGAAGGAAGAGCAAAGATAAGACAGTGTGTTATGAACCATCTGAAATCAAAAGGGGCAGCACAGCCCAACGAGCATGCTAGGCTGATATTGCATGGTGTGCTTGATCAGTGTAGCTGGCTAACTGTTCGACAAGGTAAACCATGTCTGGGAATTATGTTTTGGGGGTTAATATTTTCTTTCTGGTAAAACACAAATAAATAGACCAAGGTTTTAGTATGGGGTTTACCGTGGTCTCAAGCAAACTCACTTTTCAAAACTGCTTGCAAAGGAAACATGATGAAAACTGACTTGTTATCAAATGACAGCTCTGATTTCCAGTAAGGTGTGCAGGCATTTTCACTCAAGCTCTTACAGTTTTAAACCCTCTGAAAAGATTCAGAAATTTTTAGGATTCTTTAACTGCTGACAAGCAGAAATTGTACACATACATCCTAACCCTGGCAACAATCTCACTGGGACTCCGTCTTGGACAGCAAAGACTGGAGATCACAGAATCATAGAATTGTGACAGGTTGGAAAGGACCTTAAAGGTCATCTCATCCCAACCTTCCTGCCATGGGCAGGTTGCTCAGACAATGATGTGTCGACAGGGACCACAGGGAAACTGCAGTGAAGAGTGAAATGGTTTCCCCAAAAATCACTCAGAAAAACAGTGATGAAACTGGGAAGAGAACTTGGCCTCTTGCTGAGCTCCTCTTTTGCTCTATCACAAGCCACATATGCAGACAGAGCATTTGTGCTGGCAGTGAATGTGAAAAATAGGTATGGCTTAAATTATATTGATTACTAATTAGTTAGAGGTCTTATTCTCCTCACCTTCATGCCAAACAGATAAAAGTGATGGAGTCACAGCAGTGTGAAACATAAGCACGCAACAAAGCAGCACCTATAGATTAAAAGCCTGGACCAGGGAACACCTGGACATCAGACATCCATTTTCCAGCTGAAGCCTTTGCCACAATCCCCAAACGTAACAACCTATTGCTGCAGTCCACCACCCAACACCATCTGTTCTAACCGAATTCTCTGACTTCTGCACCCATACAAAGACTCGGTTGTAAATGCTTTAAAGGGAGGAGGGAAAAAAATTTAAACAAAAATACTCACCGAGTTTGGGGAGATGCTCCCTGGTTGCAGACCCATGCATGCCAATGTTTTAGCAAGCTCTGCTGAATTCACCCCACAGTTCGGAGCAACATTTGCTTGGCATCGGATGTGGACATTCATTTTACAGACTGACAGGGGTGATGGAGGGAGGGAAAGTAAAAGTAAGAGAGGGATTTAATGCTGAGAAATAGTGTAGCAATTCTGCTTCAGGAATATACCCATCTTGATCTACTCTGTGTCTTTAAACTAGAGGAATTCTTGCCACTGATCTCAGTAAAAGCAGAATTAGGACTCTTCATCAGAGAATAAATTCCTGAAAATTAGGAATAGATCCCAAACTCTCCAACCAAGTAGGATGCCACATTGCCCTAAGCTGTTCATAAGCACATGTTTTTGAGGTACATAACTACCACTGCAGCTATGCCTGAAGGTAAAATTAGTATTTGTAATGCCACAGAATTTGCAACAAACTTCTCCTGCATTTCCAGGTACCTAATTTTAAAGACATAGTGTTCAGTGGGAAACAAAACTCATTCTTGCTCTAACTCATGGGCACACACACACCCTCTTGTGGGAGATGAAAGCAAAAGGAGACTTAGGATTTTACAGTCTGGACCACTGAAACAAAAACATTACACCAGGACATGCTTTGTCATTAATTAACAGACAGGGTAGTCAGCCTAAAGCAATGACCTTTTTTTTCCCCTCAGATGCCTTTTTGCTGCCTTATTTCATTATCAGAGGAAAAATCTTCAGGTAAAGGGAAAATATGAATGCAGGAAGCAGAATATTTTCAATAATGCAAGTTAAACAAAGCTCTGCTGACAGTGCAAAGTCGAGTCCTTCTGGCAGATGAGAGATTAAAAATTAGATCAGCGTTTTTTTAACTCTTACAAAGATGAATATTCATTGCACAGCTTCCTCTTGAAGGTTGGACAAATCAAGCCCACATAGTGCACCAAGAGTCTAAAAGTGAAAAGGCAATAGTGAGAAGCTGCTCACTTTTACACTGTAGACCCTGTCGCATGATTCCCCAGAGCAAGGACCCACAGTGGTCACAGAACGTTGGGACTTTGTAGTTGTGGACGCTGAACTTATGAGGGATGTTGATTCCAAACCTCTGTTCAGTCACCTGAGGTACCAAAAGAAAAGCACAGGTTTGAAATTCAAATAAATATATATAAGCTGAAGTTCATTTACATAAAAGCATTTAAGTGCAAAACTATGAAAATAATTCCAAGTCAGAAAACGTCCCCAAATCCTCACTGAGGTTTACTGCCCTGCTCTCCTTGCTGGCCCAGCCAGACTACCTGGCTGAGCAGATTTTAAAATAAGGGCTGCCTAGCCAACTTGAAATTCTTGAAGCCAAGTTAAAATTAGAAGTGTGGATTACCTCACCACAAACCAATCCCACTGCAGTGCCACGTATAAATGACGTGAGCCACAGCACTTTGTAACTACCCAGTTTTCAAATTATTGACTTGCATACTACATGCAAACACGTAACTTTAGGTCAAACTGTTGATTTTATTACATTCAATAGAGAATAGCTTTCACAGCTCCTCCTAAAATTCTCATCCTCTCCTCACCCTCCTTGTTATTAACAGTCTTTCCTTTCAGGTACACATTTTGCTTTATCACTTGCTCTCACACCCTTTTCAACCTTGTTATTTTCCAAACGTGAATCATTCAGATCTACAAAACGCCTTTAAAAAAATGTTCCATTGGCTGAAGAAAGCAGCCCCCATTTAGCAAATTCATCACTTTTGACTTTGTTTCTGAACATGCAGATCTGGGAAGGCTGATGGGGAACTGAAGTCCATAAAGAAATGTCAGGGGTCCGACTGGAACAACAAGTTTAAAGTGAGCGGTGCCTCCTAACCTTTGGCTGCTTTTAAAGTAGCTTAAATACATTATAAATCTTTCATAATCCTAAAAGAGGGGTGAGGAGACTCACTATTTAGCTTGCACTTTGCCCTTAGGCATTTTAACTTATTTTCATCTGGCTTGTCAAGGGGTTGTTTTAAGGAGTTCAGCTCAGCAGTTTGAAGGCAAGAAATAATAAACAAAGGCAATTGCTTATCTGCACTGAAAATAAGGTTTCTGCATGGCACAAAACACACAGATGCCTCAGGAATAAATAGATTTCAATAGAATTTTCCTCAAAGGGTTATTAAACAATTTCCAATTACAGAAATGAGACATGCAATGTACAGGGCACTTTAAGGTGGAGATGTTACTCCCATCAAATGCAGCCAAAACAAGCAAGAAAGAAAACATTCAGAAACATAGGTTATGCAAGTGTTCTTTATTACAACATAAATCATTTCATAGAGTCAAGGTGTGGAGCAATGACTAAATGAGTACTTCAGGTTACCAGAACAGAAAAAAGAGGCACAACAAAGACCAGTGTTTGGCCAGAGAAATCCATATTCAGAACCAGGCACCAAATTCTGATGATATCACAGTTAATCATGCAAGAAAATTACCAAAGAAAACAGTAGATTTGCTATTTCTTGATGTCTTCCAATGAAGACACCCAAACTTCCTAAACCACATGCTAAACCATGTCCTAAATCAAACAGAAGAACAATGGAATGACATTGTATGACCTTCATGCATGTCCCTAGCACTTTATCACTTTTAAATCCATGAATACAGATAACAAAGAAATAATCCAATAATGAAACAAAACCAAATAAATTCTGTTATAGGGCAACCCCAGCAACCCAGACAACCCCAGACAAAGTATGATGGCCCAAAATAACCAAGATGACTTTACCTTGAGATCGTTCTTGTTAGTATTGTTTTGGCACGTGCAAGCTGTAACAATTAGGTGATGGCAGCGCTTGTGTACAACACAGGTGCATACTAGGAAACAAAAGAGGCATGCTGAAAAGAGCTCTTGAAAGACTGAAAGAACACATCAACCTACCAGTTGGGTTCTTTAAGGCTCAGCTGTATCATCACCACACAGTAAAGATGTGAAAAAACCATAGAATCATTGAATTTTAGGGGTTGGAATGAATGTTAGAGATCATCTAGTCCCAACTCCCTGCCCTGGGCAGGGACACCTCCCCACTAGACCAGGATGCCCAAGGCTTTATCCAACCTGGCTTTAAACACTGCCAGGGTTGGAGCAGCCACCACTTCCCTGGGCAACCTGTGCCAGTGTCTCACCACACTCACAGGAAAATTCTTTTTCCTAATACCTAACCTAAACTTCCTCTCCTTCAATTTGAACCCGTTACCCCTTGTCCTGTCATTGCAGTTCCTAAAAATAATCCGTGATTTGGAATTAACAAAATCTCCTAATGGATTTGGAGATGCATCTTCAACCCACTGCTACAGAAATTCTGCACTAGAGCATTCATGCAGCTGCTAAATAAAATATGGATGATGGACACAGAAACAATAGCATACCTTCTCAAATGAACTTAAAAAAAGGCTGAAATAATTATCCAGTGAAGAGTGTTTCATACAACATACAAAAACAACCTTAGAGAACACAGGTCTGAGATAACTAAAGTCATCCCTGCATCTGGGTGGCACAGTGCTTCTTAGGTTTGGTATCCAAGTGCATCCTGCCCTGGTTAGTTTGTTTCTTAGGCTCAGTGCAACACTTGGGTCTGGGAAGTTGGATAACTGCAGCAGAACGGGACTGTGTCTAGGCCAGTTAGTTAGTCACCATCAAGAGGGCTAAACCTGAGTTGGGCTCCCTCCAGGTCTAAATCTGGCTTGGCTGGAATGAACTTGGATTCCTCCACTCCATAACCCAGCATGCACTGTGGAAACCAGGAAGACCCATAGTCACTATGTAAGAAGATTTTTCTATTGGCAACTGCAAGTTGTAAATGTTTTCCAGAGTCTCAGACTATTCTTTTTGTTGCTCTAGGCTTCCACTCATGAAGGGCTACCAGAAACATTCACTTGCACAGATATTTTATGCAGGATATCCATTTTGTTTACATGCAGCCTTCCTTTTGTAGGACACCAGTGCTCTATCACACCGCACAAGGACAGGCTGAGTTAGGCTATACTGAATGACCATGCACCTGTGAAGCAAGTCATTCTGTCCTCTTACACAGAAAAAGGGAAAGGCAGAACAATAATTAAGTGCAAACAAGCACCACATACATATCTATACATCCATTCAGCCAAAGCATGCACTCAGACACAGGTGCTGAGCCAGCCCACAAGGCTGCCCTTTGAAGTCACAAAATCCCTAATTTTACTTTGTTGAACTTCACAGGGAGAGAAAGGAAGAGGGTGGCCATTCCAATAGGGTATTTGTGTTCCAATACCAGCAGTACTCTGTCCTGAAGGGACCACAGGTGCCTCAAGCCTAGCTGGGTGCTGCATGTACTCAGCAACACAGTGGATCTGCACAGGATGAAACACAGCAACCAGACTCCCAGGTGTTGTGGCTGCTCCTGCATGCATGTAAACTGGACACATGCTCAAACACAGTTTTGACTGGCTGGGAAGGAAGAGAAGTGGTGACTTCAGAGATGCTTGTAACCACAGGCTGTCCCAGAAGCATGGGAAAGTGTTCCTGAAACAGCACATCCTACACACACACTGCAGGAGTGGAGCAGCTTACCTTGGCACTGGTATCCCTGCTTCCCAAACACACCCCTGTTCAAAACAAAATGGGAACATAATTTAATGTCACAGTCATCTTACAGATTGTTTACAGAAGAGAGAGCCAAAAATGCAAGAGGATCCCAAACAATCAGATCCCATGGCCAAACTGCCCAGCACTAATGGTGCAACCCAGCACAGGGGTGTGAGAGCACAGCAAAGCATTGCACAGGCCATGGCCTACAGGGCAGGCTGTCAGCATTCTTGTATTCCCCATATCCCCCCTCACTCTAGTTTCTCAAATACCTCACTTCATTACAACACACACCACACACATTAGAAACTGATCCCAGCAGCCCACACCCTGTTATTATCTCTCCCACTCCATGTTCTTTTGAGACATATCTACCTTTTTCTCCATTCTCTGCTTACTCCTCCACATGCATCACCCCACACCTCACACCTCTGATGGCTTTTCTGTTCTCAGGAATCTTCTCTACACTTTCAATCAATTGATTTTTCTGAGTGTAATCTCAGAGTTCCACTCCAGTTAATACCTGGGGTCTTTCTTCAGAGTGCCTCAGTTACTTTCCTCACCATGAAATAACATTTATGCTTACAAGTGAGGAACACTGTCTCATCCCCACACCATCCCAGTTTCCAGCATCCAAGATATACATCACCTCTGGCCTCTCTGCAGTAGACTCCAGTTTGCAGTATAAACGTACCCTGTTAAACCTGATGGTCAAGGGGTATCACATTGGTGGCCCTTGGTAAGGTGACTGATTCAGGATTGAGAGTGGTATCTTGGTCCCCAAAATGCAAAGGAATGGGAAGCTCCACAACACTGTGTTTGAGCCATTCTTACCAGATGAACTCCCTGCAGTGTGAGCAGTAGGTTGGCTGTCGCAGATAGGTAGCCATGAACTTGTGCCCGTTGACCTGGTGCACTCGCCTTCGCATTGCTCGCTGGCGTTTCCGGGTGAGGTTCTTGAAAATTCGATCCCTCTGGAGGGTCCCTGTGCAGAGGGTAAGAAAAAAAAGGCAACAAAACGTTAACATCATCATGCACAGTTATTACTCCTCGTTTTGCTACAGTGTTCAGCTTGGGCATCCAATGTAAGGACGATATGGACCTGCTGGAGCAACTCCAGAAGAAGCTACACAGATGATATAGATGGACCTGCTGGAGCAACTCCAGAAGAGGCTACACAGATGATATAGGGGCTAAAGCACCTCTGCTATGGAGACAGGCTGAGAGAGCTGGAGGTGTTCAGTCCGGGGAGACCTTAGAGCCCCTTCCAGTGCTAAAGGGGCTACAAGAGAGCTGGAGAGTGACTTTTTACATGAGCAAGTAGCGATAGGACAAAGGGGAATGGCTTTTAACTGAGAGACAGTAGGTTTAGATTGGATATTTGGAAGAAATTAATGACTGAGGGTGGTTAGGCCCTGTTTGGAAGAAATTAATGACTGAGGGTGGTGAGGCCCTGTAACATGTTGCCCAGAGAAGCTGTGGATGCTCCATCCCTGGGAGTGTTCAAGGGCAGGCTGGATAGGGCTTAGAGCACTCTGGTCTAGTGGAAGGTGTCTCTGACCATAGCAGGGGACTTGGGACAGGATGATCTTTAGGGTCCCTTCCAAACACAAACTGTTCTATGATTCTATGATAAAATGTTTTCGAAGGCCACAATTTCCTATCTTCCTCTCACTATTTTCTCACGTTGAGACATGTCACTAACCCATTAATGCATAAGCTGTAAATAGACCAGAAGCTGAAGGCTAATGAGTTGTTGTAACTCACAGCTTTGGCAAGAACTCCTGAAAATAGGACTATGTACAACCAACTGACCAGTGCCCCACTTCTGGAGCAGTGCCTTACTCAGTGAATGGTGCTTATCCACTTTTGGTATTCCCACACTTCCAGATCACCATTTGCAGCATCTTTGCTTCCTGAATTAGATAAAAAGGCACAGCCTAATTTTTCAAGAACTCCTAGTTGTTTGATATGTGCCACACTCATCTTTCTTTAAAGGTCTCATTTTCCAAAGGTTAGATAATACTTTATAGTTCTGGAAAGAAGGATCACAGGAACTGCTAACATTCAAATCTGAATTATCCCAAAATGTAATTTAATTTTAGTCAGAACAGACTATTTCAGTTGGAAAGGATCTACAACAGCCATCTAGTCCAACTACCTCACTGCTTCAGGGCTGACCAAAAGTTAAAATATATTATTAAGAGCATTGTCCAAATTCCTTTCAAACACTGACAGACTTGGGGCATTGACCCCTCAAGGAAGCCTGTTCCAGTATTTGGCCACCCTCTCAGCCAAAAAATGCTTTCTAATGTCCAGTCTAAACCCCTTCTGGCCCAATTAAATATCACAGTTTAATTATCTAGCAATTTAATTATCTATCAATTCCATTTCCTATCCATTTTTTTTCTGTACTGGGTTTAGTTCAGCCATATAGCCATTTCACAGCAAAGCTCAATTTACACAAAACAAGTCACTGTCAAAAGGCAGAACTGAGCTCTAGATCAAGAAAGCCATTGCCATGTGGCAGAAGCCATCTGACTTGCACATCCCAGCCAGCTGGTCTCTGGGATCCTCACACAGACCAGGTCAGACTCAGCTGAGCTTCCCAGATCAAAGCCTCATCTGGGACACACTTGCCTCAGAAGAAAGAAATGAAATTTGCAGGTTTCAAGTCAGTAGCTTTGCAAAGTAAAGGTCCTGCTAACAAGGGCATCCTGGGCACACACACTGGAGCCTGCTGGAGGTGACTGTGCACCAACATATGTGCTCAGGATTTGTTTTGAGCACAGACTGGATGCAAGACAAAACCCAGCTCTTGCCAAACCCTCTGCATGCATATAATGACACAGGAAGAGATCAGCAGTCTGTAAACTTCCCAGCCAGCTGATCATCCTGGAGCAGTGGATGGGCAGTAGTACCCAAACACAGCTGTCACCATCCCACTTATCTACCCACGAAAAAGGGGCAGAGTAATCCCCTGCTTTCAGCTGGCTCTGTTAATTAACTGCTGTGGGAGAAAAAACGGGGAAAAGCTGTCAACCTGATGTAGGAGTCCCACATCACAGGGGCATTTCCTGGTCCTCTTTGTAGGAGTGGAGATAAGGGAACCCACCCTGCCAGTACTGAACTCAGCCACTTCAAAGGGCCCTGAGCCACATGATATATTCCTCTCAGTACTCTTGCTCACAGGTTTAGAAGCAAAGCCAACCACAAAGCTCCAGGTTTTCTTTTTCTGCTGTGTTCTCCCAGCCATTCGTGCATGCATCTCCTCCACAGGCACTAATGGAAACCTCCTTCCCGATGGCATCACTGTGACATAGAGCACAGCTTGGGCTTTAGGACAGCTTGCATT
Organism: Acanthisitta chloris; assembly: GCF_000695815.1. NCBI lineage: Eukaryota > Metazoa > Chordata > Aves > Passeriformes > Acanthisittidae > Acanthisitta > Acanthisitta chloris. The sequence continues at coordinate 47,416 of NW_008671964.1, read as the reverse complement.
TATTTTTAAAATGGAAGTGCATGCTATAAATTAGGATTCCCCCATTAAAACACACACACACAAAAAGGATGTGGTAAGGCTGATCCAAGCATTTAACAGAAACCTGCTTTCCCCACTGCAGAGCCTCAAGCAGCTGAGCAGAGACTGGGGCAGTTGAGTCTGCCTTTCTAGGGAAGTGCTTAAACGTGTGTCTAATTCCCACTGAGGTCAACAGGGCTCAGGGGACCACAGGAATTGCCAGATTGAATCAGAACATGGGTCCATCTAGTTCAGCATCCTGCCTCTGTCAGTGGGCAACCAGAAACACATGACAGCAAGATGGAGGAACCCTGCAGCTGGGAGATAATTTGCCTCTTTCCCACACACAAGATGTCATTTTGATCTCCAGAAGTGAGAGCTGATCTGCGGAGGTTTTCTATTCCTTTCAAACATTCAATCATCATTGCACAAGTTCAACAGCCTCATTATCTACCACAGGAAACATGCCCAAGAAGAACTTCTAGAGGTCAACCAGTTCATCCCTCTTCCCCAACAGGAAGACCAACAGCCAGTTGCTTTGCTGAGCCTGAGCCTCCTGCAAATTCATGTGAGAATTCATAAAAGTGAAAACTATATTCCTTATAGTATTAAATAATTTTCTCACCTTTAAATTCAAAAGAACATCTCCATGATCTAGGTTTTAGCATATGCTTAAGTGTTTTCATTGGATCGGGGCCAAACACCTCAAACTGGCAAAGTATCCTGTCTTGGTGTTCAGCATGTACAGGAGAACTTCTGAGGCATGGAAAGGAAAGAGCAGGGTTTGTGAGTGGGTGGTGAGCAAGTTAGTAAATCATCTAAAGAAGCAATCCAGTTATCAACTTGCTTCATAGCAGCTGCTCCATTAGAAGCCCAACAGCTGACGCCCTTTAAGCCCCTGCACTCAAATTTAGCAGTGTTTCAAAGAGTATGTTGCCAATTTAGTTCATGCAGTTTCTGGTTGTGTTACAGTTTCCCTCAAGGACCGGCATGGGGTAGTCACCTCCCTGGGGCTCTCCCATGAAGTGAGAAGTCCACACCCAGTCAAGAGCAAACTAATCCTTTGCATCAGGAATAGGGGACACTTGAAGGTGGCCCACAAAGCCACTGATGGGACACTGCTGTGCATCCCTGTGGTTTGCCTGGCTTCAGACAGACTGCAATTTTGAAATGATTCAGGAAAACCAAAAAATGACAAGCATTTGCTTTTTCGTGGGGAGAAGAGGAAGTCTCCATGCTGCCTGCACCATTGGATCACATCCATGGCCAGCCCTGACTCTTCTCTTCTAAGCTGTACTTGGCCTCCAGCTCTTGTTCTCCAGCCACCAACATCTCACACAGCACAACAGGCTCTATCTTACAGACCCTCTTTTCATTAAAACACATACCACAAATTGTCCTTTATTTCCTCTAAAATCATAAATCATATTTAAAACACTCCTCAAATTTCACATTGTCTCACACTACTTGGCTGTGTTACCCTGCTAACTTTCTCCAGATGCTGCACATCTTCCAGGTGATCCTCACCCACACTTACATTCACCTCACATTACATTATAATAAATCTAAGTATTACTAAGCAGGAGAATGACTTCAGCAAGGCCTGGATTATTACTTTTCATATGCAATCAGCTCTTTTGGGCATTGCTCTTCCCATTTCCTGGTGTTGGCTCAAGCAAAAAGGAGAGGGAAAGCACAGCACAACCTCACCCATACCACAGACCCAAGTGTAGCTGCCAGAGACCATCCATCACATGATCCAGCAGATCTACATATACAACCACATCCCACAGAATAAATCCCACTCTCTGAGGGCTTGGGCACTCATGCATCCCACACATCACACCATGGGGCAAGCAAGTTCAGCCCCACAACAAGGTGCAAGTGATTTTGAAATGGTCAAACATATTGCTACCAAAACCTCCTTCCTCCCAACCACCACCCTCTCCAACCACCAGCATGGCAGGTCCTCAGCTCACACCCATCATGTCAGTTAAACAGGTCCCAGTGCCACTGGGTGAGATGCTGTGTGCAGAAACCATCCATCAACACAGCCCCAAAGCCTGAAAGTAGAAAGACTGAGAGAATTGGGATTGTTCAGCCTAGAAAAGAGGAGGCTCTAGAGTGACCTTATTGCAGCCTTTTAATATCTGAAGGGAGTCTACAAGAAACCTGAAGAGAGACTGTTTACAAGAGCATGTAGTGACAGGACAAGAGGGAATGGCTTCACACTGAAAGAGAGTAGGTTTAGATTGGATGTAAGGAAGAAATTCATGACTGTGAGGGTGATGAGTCACTGGCACAGGTTGTCCAGAGAAGCTGTGGCTGCTCCATCCCTGAGTGTTCAAAGCCAGGTTGGATGGGGCTTGGAGCACCCTGGTCTAGTGGACGGTGTCCCTGCCCATGGCAGGAGGTTGGAAGTACAAGATCTTTAAGGCCTATTCCAACTCAAACCAGTCTGTGGATCTCTAACAGGGTGGCCAATGCAGCAGCCCCCTGTGCCCCCCACCTTTAGTGTCACAGCCTGAGTGTTCAAAGCCAGGGTGGATGGGGCTTGGAGCACCCTGGTCTAGTGGACGGTGTCCCTGCCCATGGCAGGAGGTTGGAAGTACAAGATCTTAAAGGCCTATTCCAACTCAAACCAGTCTGTGGATCTCTAACAGGGTGGCCAATGCAGCAGCCCCCTGTGCCCCCCACCTTTAGTGTCACAGGATACAAAGTCATCAGAGACATTTTCCCTGCTCAAGTTCTGCATTCTGACTAGTTTCCTATGGGATAGATATTTTCCTTCTGCACACAGTGAGCATTTTACAAAACAAAGCCATTGCAGACCACTTTAAGAGATCCAGACATTTAAAAGCCTGTAATCTCTGGGAAAGCAACAACCACCATGAATGGTTCAAATGTCCAAACACTGCTATAAAAGCAGGCAAGTAATTGCTCAGTGAAGGGAGTTTCCACATCCGTGGTTAAATTTGGACATTTGTAACTATGGAGTAGTTACTGTGTCTAACTATGTGCAAACGTAACGGCGAAGTTCAGTACTAAAAAGCCTCTTCCCTTTTCCTCCTCTCCACTCATGCTGAACACGTGTTTATGGCAGTGGAAATTATACACGCAGCAAGAGAGGAGAATAAATAACCCACCAAGTCATCTGAGGACATCTGCAAGCACTAGCACACCCTCACCCACTCAGCAGCCTCTAACACCACCACACCTGCCCCCTGAGCTTACCTGATTCTGCTCTTCCTGGCAAGAGATGCCCTTTCTCCCCCACTTTTTTTTTATTCCAGGGGTTATTTCAGGTAACCCCTTACCATGGTGGCATAACTGCAGCAGTAAAACAAGAGGAGAAGCTTCAGGATGAAGTGGTGTATGTGTATTTCTATTTCTCTCAAGTAGTTAAAACCTGTCACGTGTCATCTATTGGAAATCAATCTCATGTCATGCTATCGACCACTGCTGTAACGTCAACAAAGCAAAGGTCATCTGGGTACCTCCAACAAATGGCAGTTTCTAGTGTTATACTCTCACAGGCACCAATGGGATTTTTCTTGGAAAGAAATAAAGATATTCAAAAAAGCAATAGAAAAAGCCTTAAAGCAATAATGCTAATAGATTAAAACTTAATTAAGCCTCTTTTATTAGTACTGGGAAGAGTAGATATGTTATCCTGTGCTCCCCTGGGAGCACTACAAGCAAGTTCCCCTTGCACTGAGTGATATACAAGCACACAGCAGAGACCAACCACTGACCTTATTGGACTGTGAAAAGCAAACTAGCAGATTGAGAGATCCATCACCTCTTACAAGCACTGCAACACTGAACAACAATCTCAGATCATGCTAAACGCTCGTTTAGCCAATGTCCTAACGGTGAGTTGTTGTGGGTGTTTTAGGAAAAGAATATTTAAGTCAGATCAAGTAAATTAATACACCCCCCACCCCCTGCAGCCATCAGGACACAGGTGTTCTCTCAATATTTACCTAACAGAGAGCTTCCTCACATCTACTGAATGCAAACTGAGGCTAAACCAAGATGTTTATTTTCCAGGCTGGAAAACATGTATGTTGCGACAAAAATCCCTTACTTAGGCTTGGTATCTTGTAAACCAGGAGTCTTATCACCATAATCCTGTGGATGGACAAAACCATGGGAAGCCTTCCTAATTAAAACTTTATAAACATAACACAGAATTGAAGAAGAAGCTGACAGCCTGACTCGGAAGAGAGGAAAGGATTTAAAGGCTACAAACCGAGGTGGTATTTCCACTGCTGACTGTTCTGCTTCCTTTGCCTGCCCTAATTACTGCCAAGCTTTTTCTTCAGTTCTCCTCGAAAGTCACTTCGATGCACGAATTGGCCAGCTGGAAAACAGCCTCATCCACAAAGATCATGTTAATCACACAGGTTTTCTCTCCCACTTCATGTTCATCTAAGTTTCTACCCTTCTGTTGCTTTTGCCAGTCTGTGCATAAAACCAGATCGGTTCTGATCCCAGGGGAGGCTCCTTGCAAAGCAAACGTGTGGCACATGAAACACAGGCCGAGACTTTTGTTGGATCCAGCTGCTGTTTTGCCCTCTGAAACTGGATAAAGTTTTTTACAAGACCAGAGAAAGAGACAGCTAGTGCTGGCAGCACCATGTTGTCTTCTAGGACTTCACAGAACAGCCACATTAATGAGTAGCTCATCTTTTAAGACGCCAACCCATCAATATTGTCTGAAAGAGTAAGAAGGAACGATGCTCTGAACCAAAAAAAAACAAAACCAAAAAAACCCAGCCCCCCCCCCCCCAAAACACCAAAAAACCCCAAACCAAACCAAAACAACACCATTTTCCCCACTCATGAGTATGAAACAGCAGTCTTGGAAATGCAAACACAATCATCCCTGCATCAAATGACACAGAACTGTGCACTGGAGGCAAGGTCTCTGTTTCTCCTCCAAGGGCTGAACTAGAGCACATCCATCTTCCTTGTTTTCTTGCCAGATCTAGGACATAAATTCATCTCAGTTCTCAGTGATTAACAGCATTTGAGGACTGAGGCTGAAGGATGATGTTTCAGTGCAGCAGCAGTGAGAACAGGATCAATGAAATTCACACAACAGTACTGGTGAGCATGACAGTGCTCAGCTGTTGCTACAAAAGCCCATCATAGGCTTATTTCCAGAATTACACAATGATGCCAAAGCTCTGGTGGCACCAGTAGGTGAGATGAAAAAGTTGAGAGGACATCTCTGTGTTTCCTAGGCTCACCATCTACAGCTCTGCTCCATCCATCACTGCTAACTTCACTGTACACCTCCCCAGTGTTGCACTGGTGTTCAGCACCTTTTCACAGAATCAATTAGGTTGGAAAAAAACTCTGAGATCATCAGGTTCAACCTATGACCTAACACCACCATGCAAACTAGTACATGGCACTAAGTGCCATGTCCAGTCTCTCCTTTAAACACCTCCAGGGACAGTGACTCTACCACCTCCCTGGGCAGCACATTTCAGTGCCTAATCACCTTTTCTGTGAGGAAATTCTTCCTAATGTCCAAACTAAAGCTCCCTTGGAGCAGTTTTAGACTATGCCCTCTCATCCTGTCACTAGTTGCCTGGGCAAAGAAGCCAAACCCCACCTGGCTACAATTTCTTCTCAGGTAGTTGTAGAGAATGCCAAGGTCACCCCGAGCCTCCTCTTCTCCAGGTTAAGCACCCCCAGCTCCTTTATCTGCTTCTTATAAAACTTGTGCTCCAGACCTGTCACCAGCTTCCTTGCCCCTCTCTGGACTCAGTTCGGGGGGTTCAGTTTTCTTCAGTCTCTCACACTTGGATGTAGCAGTGCCAGGGACAGCAGGACAGCTCAGCTAGGAGTGGGCTACGTGTGCAGGAGGGGAGAGGGCTGCAAAGCAGAGGGTAGAGTCTACTGCTGGGGCTGAAGGTAGAATAACTGCTTTTTATCTGTTTGCTTAAGTTCTGGGAGAACATGAGAAAGAAGGCAGGTTAAGGAACTCTTAAAACAAGTATTCTGCTGCTGCTCCAAGTCCACCAACCAGTTATGAACATCATACAGGTTATTTTGCATAGAGTTTTAATTACAAATGCCACCCAGGTTTTCAGATGTGCACAGAGCAGCTGAAAAATATTCCTTTCCAGATCTGCTTTTACAAGTTATTTCTGGGAAAAATTCTCTTCAGACATCTGTATGTGGATGCTGAGAGCTCTGAAGCAAGGCACTGCAGTGTGTTGCTCAAGGCTGAAAAACATGAATGGAAAAGCCTTTCCATTCATTTCTGAAGTGAGTAACCATGAACTGAGCAAATGGGATAATGAGGGTAACAAAAGATTTCAGTGGACATGAGCAACTCCATGCCATAAGAGACCAGGTTCTCCAACAGAGATCACTGCATGGCAGCCCATTTGTGCTTTTCAGGCCACAGGCTGAAGAAATGCTGCTGGCTGACAAGGAGGGTGTGCTTGAAGGCAACAGCCACTTCCTTGTACTTCCCTCCTCCTCCTCTTTTCAGCCACACCACTCTGAGGAGGGACAGATCTATTTTTCACCCTATGCTTGTTTCTCTGTCAAGGGCAAGGAAGGTTTTACCTGAGCTCCATTTTACCATTCCATCTCTGCAAGTTTTTGCATTCATTTGGAGATTATAATCTCAGGATACTTCTGTTTGTCAGAGACCGGGCTGGGGCAACAATGGCAAAGAACTGTCTCAGTTTGCACACAGAGGAGATTCCAGGAGAGAAGGATTTTTTGAAAAAAATTAGAAGAGGGATTTGAGGGAGACAAGAGAAACCTGAGCACTGAACTGAGCCTGTCAGAGCCTCAGACTGGCACTGTGACTGCAAGGCCGCCTTGTATCTGTCCCATATGGAGCAGGAGACATATGATACCCACGTGGTTTGGAAAAGCAAGACACATTAGTCTGGTCAGATGGTCCAGTGAGATAACAGACAGGTGCTTCTCTCTGTCTGTAGCTGAACATGGCCTTCCAGCAGAAGCAGAGTCTAAAAGTCACCCCAGCCCCACTGTTCACTCCTCACACTGGAATCCCCTCCCTACCTTCTCAGACTTACCAGCATTTCAACTGCTCCATACCCCACTCCTGTCACATTGACCTGTGTAAGAACAGGCAACGAGAAAAACCCAGAAAAGCCCTATTATTAAAAATTTGAGCTGACCCCTATGAACAGTGAGAAACAGGCAGCAATAACCCTCTCCCCTCTTCAGCTGCAGCAGCACAACATCTGCTTGCATTCTCAATTTATCACAAGGTGGGTACAATTCTCCACCTTATTTTAAGATGTATGTATACTAGTGCCTCATATGTCTTACTGCATTGCTCATTAAAGCCTTAACGAACCGATTCCTCTCCCTCCTCCCATTGTCAATTATAATCCTTATTATTTCCTTGTGCTTCGGCAAGTGAATTTCCACTGTAAAACCTCCTGTTATTCCTTCCCACCTATTAAACTCAAGAGAAAAATGTTGAGATGTCATTTACTAGGGAAGGAAACCATTTAAACACATTATTCGTTAAAAACAGAAAAATACGACTAACAAAGCAACTTTGATCCTTTCAAGGATTATTAACACCAAGGATTATTAACTCGGCACTGTAACATTCAGAAAACTTCAAACTATGCTGTGTACGGAGCAGAAGTAGCAGTAAAGGAGTGACAGCATTTGTAAGTCAAAGTTCCCATCATTTGTGCAAAATCCTTCGGAAAAGCAGAATTGGCAGGATGGGCAAACAGCAGGGAGATCCTGACCCCTCCCCTGCTCCCAGTGTCTCAGGGCTCCTGCATGTCACAACCATCAGCAACTCACGTGCTCGTGGGTGGTTCCATAGTAGGTATCACAACATGCTATTAGGAGGTCCTGCCCACACAGGGAAGCACGAGATCCAAGTTAAACCTATTTTTAACCAGGTGCAGTTTAAAGCTATTTTTAAGAGGATGCTTTGGGGACACCCTTCTTTTGAGCTATGTGTTTGGCTTAAGAATTAAAGTTGGTCACTTCGGTACTAAAACAAGAGTGTCCACACAAGGTTTTATATTCAACTAAATCTGCTTAAAATTCACACCTTCATGTTCAGGCACAGCAATTTTCTAGAGACACAGGCTTAACATCTGTCTCAAAGAAGGAGGAGCAGAAAAATACTCTTTATGTAACATGAGACAAAACACACAAAGAAACCAGGATGAACAGAAAGCCATTTGAAATGGGAGTATCAAGCAGCTTGTGTCCAGGGGGACCTAAACTTTTGCAGCATTTCCACAAATGGCAACCACATTCCTCAACACAGCAGCCACCCCTGGGATGAAACCTCAAGCCTTCCTCACCAGGGGCACTGCACCTCTCAGTGGGAAAGCAAACTGTAACTCAAAGCACAACTAGAATCTAGTCAGGAACGAATTAACAGGGAGAGCTAAGTAAAACAAGTTGAACACTCCCCTTTTTCTGCTGTCAGGGCCTCTGATTGCTGTCGTGCGATGTCTCGGCTTTTCCACACACCCTGGAGGTGCACTGGTCTTGGGCTCACTGGGGAGGATGACCAACACCTGACTCACCACCCTGCAACACCTGGTTGACTGGTCACCCCACAGCTGCACAGACCCAGCCCAAATGGTCCAGCAATATATTCAGCTTTGATTACACAGCTGATCCCGGGCACTTTTGAGATTTCCATGTGGCACCTTGCTAATATGTTTCCTAAGTGCAACAGCCTTAAAAAGCAGGTTGTTTACCATGTCGCTCTCCCACGCAGATTCCCACACACCATGGGCTGAGTAAGACACTGCCACAGCAAAGCATCTGTCAAAGAAAATAAATTCAGCCTCTTGTATTCCAAGCTTATTGCTACCATGAAGAGACCTGCCAAAAAGCAGCACCCCTTCTCATCAAGACATTTCCCGCCTTGGCAATGCAGCAAGGAGATACTTGGTGCTCAAGCATTCAGGCTGGCAACTACACATGGCTTCATTGCACAGTCTGTCCTAAAACACTTCTGCAGGTGGCAGGGACCTTGACTGCTCTGCCACGCACCATACCCCGCCTAGTGCCAGCAGATTAGTGTGATTTCCCAGAGGGATTTCCCAAGGGCTGCATCCAGCAGTGCAGCATTCAGGAAACACAGCTGATCCCAACAGCTTTTCATGCACCTACCACCCCCAGACCTGAATATATAGGAAGGACATATTAGACACTAAAATTCAGCATTCCCTGACTTTTGAGAGTTTGACTTTCTAGTGATATCCTTCAAATGGAAAGATTTCTGGTTTTAAGGCCATTTCATATGCCTTCTAAACAATGAGAGCTATCATTGGAAGTAAGTTCATCTGCTGAAGTGGAGCAGCCTTCCCCCTCCATGGCTGTGGCATTGGGCACAGAGCTCTGGGGAGAGAGGATAGCACTAACAGGGGAACACACATTTCCTAGGAAAGGACTATGTGCTCCTGTGTGGATCCAGTACTAGTGACAGACAGACACACTTGCTCAACGAGTCTGACAGCTAGACGGCAGAAAAGAGCTGAGATTCTGGGATTAAAAACAGTTTCGGGTTCCAGCAAGAAATGGGCTTTGCTGGTTACAGCTCTCCTGATGCTGCAGCTTTTCCTCCTCCCTGCAGCTCCTCTACCATCCATCTGTCTATATTCTCCCCCTCCCACCTTCCTTAACCTTTTGAGCTTCTCTAAGCTGCTTCTTCCTTACAGCTCCTGTCCATACCCACCCATCACCACTCCCCAAACCAGTCTCCTAATTCCTTCTAGCTCTGCTTATATTCCTTTTCTCTGTCCTTCCAGACCCTTATGCATCTATTTCTTCTCCAAGTAACTTTTCCCAGTGTTTCCACCAATCACTGTCCTTGCCCCTTGTTCCAGCAGAGGAGCATGAAGAGCAGGACACCTGCTCAGCCAGACCTCCTGCCTTCCTCCCTCCTCTGTGCCACTGCTGGGGTTCTCCCTCCTGCCCTGAAACAGCACCCAGGGCCAGCACTGAGCTCCATCAGAGGACAGATCTGGCCCAAAACCAAGCCACAGCCCTGCTCCAGCTTTGCTCAGTTTCCCAGTCCAGGCAGCTAGTGCAGAACTGACCCCACTCAAGGCAGCCCAAAGGAAACCTGAGAGCATCCTTTCCAGACAGCCAGATCTACCCTCAATTATGAAAATGCCTCATTCCTGTATCTGCAACTACCAGCAGTGCTGGCTTTGCCAGGAGGAGCAGTCACCAAGTAGTCACCAAGGTGGGAACCTGCTCAGTGCAGGTGGTGCCCACAGCACTCAAAGCCATGCTGGTCACAGAATCACAGAGTGTGGTGTCTTGTAGTTTCTCCCAGGAGATCACAAATGGGTAGATTTTGCCCAAATTTTTTTTTTGCCAAAATCTATTTTGCCAAATAGATTTTGCCAGCAGAAGGCAGACAGGGACAGCAGAAGGTTTCATCCCTCCCACTCTCACCTCTGCCAAGCCTGAGGTCACTTTGGCAAAAAACCATCTCTTTGCTCAAAACTCTATTTTAATTCAGTATTTCATTCTGGAAAACAACAGAATCATTTCTGCTGAAGCACTCCAGGAAACAAAAACAGCTGGCACCGAAGAGCAAGAAACTCATAATTTTATGTTGGGTACACTCAGGAACAACCCAAAACGGGAGGGTATAAATTGTAAGCACGAGTATTTGCCTCCAAAAACATCACTAGAAGACAAGTTCTGCTTCCTACAGCTCCATGCCAGGTCACCTAAGGCTGAAGACCCTGTTCTGCTTGGATATTTGAGAGATCTTGCCCAGTCCACTGAGGACAAGGACTCGACTGCCACAACATCCCCAACACACAGCAGACTGATGCTGCTGGTCCACCTCATGTCTGCAGAGCCAGAAGGAACTTCGGGTATCTCCACAAGCAGTAATGATGCCTGAATACCTTCCAGGTAAATTGAGGTAATTAAACACTGTGGCACAACAGCATCTTGTTACCTCCAGTTGATAGGGACTTGTGGACGCCAAACAGACTGGGATGCCAGACACCCAGACACAAGGAAAACCCTTGGTACCACCTAAATTAGGAGTCTCCTCTAGCAGCCAGAATTGACAGACTTGGATATTAAATGGGGGACAGCCTGATTTGATATATATATATATATATACACACATGTATATTTGTGTATACATATATAGACAGATATAAATAAACAACAAACAGTACGGGTTTGTTGGGTTTTTTTTCTCCAATTTCTGGTACAGATTTACAGGGTGACTCCAGGTAAGCTACCTGGGCTTTTGGACAGCCAGTTACCTATTTCATCAGTCAGATATCTCACAAATTGTAGTCTAGAACAATTCAGGTACAGCCACAGGTGTGCTTCTGGATAGGGTAACCCCCTTCATCCCAGTCCAGAGTGTCATCTAGGTGTACTTGACCACAATGGGTCCAGGGAGAGCTGGCCATGAAACAGCATCTCTCCGGATAAGATGCAGCAAGTAGGGTTGATGCCATCATCCCTGGCAACAGGATCACAGTACTGATCTCCCATAGTTTCTTCTCCCTCCATCCCACATTCACCATCCTGCTCCACTGCAAACACCATCTCCAGCACAGCCCTGTCCTCCAAGGCCAAGCAGACAGATTTGAGCTCCTCTGGGAACCACCATCACCTCTTCTAGGAATCACATTAAAATCAAGCAAAAATCTCTGTTCCCTATTACAGCCAGGAACACTGAAATCCCAGAGCAGCTTGTGAGCTTGCATATTTATCTCTAGGTTTCAGAGCCCAGACAAAACACAGCCCACTGAGGAAGTGAAGTTAACCCTGATACTGCTGCTTGTTGCATTTTTACTGCACCTGGATATCTAAGCAGTTGGCAGACCTTGGCAAGTCATGAATTACTGCCAAAACCTTCTCAGCATGAGATGTATTGCAATAGCTGTGGAGCTCAAATGGATCATTTTCCAAGAAATAAAAGTGGTCTTGTGGATATGCAGCAGGCTGGTGTGCTGCTCACCTCCTGGCTCTGCCTCAGAGTCCCTCCACAAGAACCATGCAAACCACTTCAATTCCCAGGACATGGATCTTCCAGCAACCAAGAATAAACATCTTTGTTTTCCTGTTGAAATCCTTTCTGAAAGCTGAAAACAGTCATTACTTCAGTTTACACAGGACTAGTAAAATTCTTTTTTCTCCCTCTTGTGCAAGACCCTAATAATATATCTGTCAATAGAAGTTTTATGGGGTTGAGGAGCTACATCAGAGTACGGAGAAAGGATCTTCTTCATATACCACTCAAGACTTTCAGGCTGCAGATCTTTACTGGTAGCAGCCTGAGGAAATGTTATTTCTTAAGATAAAACCCACTTTGTGTGAGGAAAAAAAGTATTCTAAGAAAAATGACAGCAAAAGACCAGGAGTCTTTGTGTTTGAGAACAAACCATTCCAAACATAAGATGTGCCAGAAAAATAAGGAAGCATGTCCTGGTTTAGAGACAGGTTCAACCATCCTGAACCTTAGGTTACCTGTAGGTAAGTAGGTTCAAGCTCTCCCCTTAGGGGGGTTGGAATTAGATAATTTTTAAGGTCCCTTCCAACCCAAACCACTCGGAGATTCTATGATTCCTTACTTCTGCAAACCCTACCAACATTAAATATTTAGTAATTGGAGCTATATCTGCTCTACCAAGTCACTTAGCTTTTCAGTATTCTCATTGTTCTATTTCTTGCCCAGAACTCAAATTTGTCTTTGTCTTTCCTGACACTGAAAGAAAAGAAACAACCATTACTTATCTAACAATGATGAAATTAAAATTGAACTTCAAGCCAGAATTATCACTTTGAGTGACAACGTAGAAAAAAAATTAAAAGTAAAGGCAAATTGCAAGAGAAGCACTAAAATAGAAGCACTTTATTTTCTACAGGGCTTGCTTCATTCAATAATTCAATCAGATAATTAATTTGCATTCATTTAATTAGCTTTGCTCAAAATTAAAAAGAGCAAATAGCAAGAAGGTGGCAAACTGAGGACACAGCGACACACCTTGCAGGCAAAGCTGAGAGGGGGCTCAGCTTGCTCTGAGGCTCCAGTGTTGCAAGGAGAGAGGTTCATGCCATCCTTCATGCACATCCCTGGGGCCTCTCAGTGTCCAGTCTGACCCTGCTGCAGCAAAACACCCTGACCCACACATGACCACCTGCTCTTGAGTCCCTCCACTACCTTCTCACAGTGTCCAGAAGCACTGACATCATCAGTAGTTCACCCACACTCACTGCAAGGCTTTTTATTTCAAATCCATCATCTCCTGCCCAAGAAGAATGAAGTTTATGGTTTACCCTTTCACAGCTGAAACCAGTGTTCAGTCGCAAAAAGAGACAAGCAGTGGAGAGCAGGTCTGAATTCATGCCACTGTCTGTGCAACATATGTTTGGGGCACAACAACCACATCAGCCACTTACTATAAGCAACACAAGCCCCAAAGACAGACTCTCCTTAGAGAGACACAACCTTTAACCAAAGCCAGGGCAACCTCAATGACAGCTGGGAGAGCACAGAGGTGCTCAAGCACACCATGCTGGAGAATGACAATGACCCCCAGACAATGGTGTCTCCTTGCTAGGGTGCTCCCAAGTACTTTCCAGGACTGCTGAGGAAGATGACCCTACTTGGAAGCTGTCCACCTGGAAATGGTTCTGATCAAGGCTAGGAGAAGAGGAAAAACATTAGGGAGCTCTACACCCTATACAGCACTACATGTTCTAGAGAGCAAGAAAGCAAAACTTTTCCTTTAAAGGAGGCCTACAAGAGTTGAGATCTTGTGGATTATCTCCTGGCACACACATGGGATCACAGGGAGTGAGGGAGGCAGGACACTATGGGTTCAGCTATATAACAGCTCCTGCAGTCCCCAGGGCTGGGCAGAGCTGAACTGACTTCATAGAATTCTAGGGGTTGGAATGGACCTTACAAATCACGTTAGTCCAAACTCCCTGCCCTGGGCAGGGACACCTCCCACTAAACCAGGAAGCTCAAGGCTTCATCCAACCTGGCCTTGAACACTGCCAGGGTTGGGGCAGTCACAGCCTCCCCAGGCAACCTGTGCCAGTGTCTCACCACCCTCACCAGTAAAACACTTTTTCCTTATATGTAAGCTGAATTTCCCTTCTGACAGGTACAGTTTGGTATGGTCCCACACACAGCACACTGCACCCTGCTCCTGTGCCCAGCACCTCAGCTGACAATGTGCCTCACATCCATGGATGGGGCACATCCACAACCAAAACAGACCTCTCAGAGAAGGCACATTCATTATTTTTAAGAGAGCATGGGCAAAGAGACACAAACTGAGACAGAGAGAGGTAAGAAATGCTAAAGACACCCTTGGGGAAAAAACATATTTCTATCCAGAGTAAAAAGAATAAGGAAATTTTAAAATCATAATTTTGATGACTTGAAAAAAAAATCTTGTTATCAAGCAGAGCGAAAGAAGGAAAGCCCAGAAAAGAGCAAATAAATTCATTTGAGGAGGGGAGGGAAATCAATCCCCAAGCAATGCCTGAAGTCTGGCAGGCACAAATCAATCCTTGCCTTCTCAATAAAAGAGCCTGGAGTGAAACAGCTCTTGGGTCACTGAGGGAAACGGATGGGAAGGAGTGTGCTTCCTCCCACCCCAGCCAAGAGCCAGGGCCACCAGGACCCAGCATGGCCCGCAGAGATGTGGTCATGCTTGGAGAGCTCAGGAGTTGGACTTTGATGGCCCTTGTGGGTCCCTTCCAACTCATGATATTCTGTGATTTCTGTGAGAGGTAATCTCCTCCCAAGGTAAGGAGATTTTCATTTTAATTCTGCACTGGTTGCTTTACACAGGAAATGTCAGTTGAATGAGGAGAGTTAATACAATCAGATACAGCTTAGCACAGCAACAAATGCATCCAGCAGAGAAAATAAATATAAGCAGGGATAATTTCACTAGAGCTCCCTTGCTTCCTACTGCTCCATTCCTTTCTCTTCATGAAAAATTATACGTATTTTTAACACACAAAACATGCACATTTTCCTGCCTCAAAACAACAGGTTAACACTGATGGACAGAAGAGCCATATGGGAACCTACAAAGAACTAACCTCTTTCCAGCTGTATGTTTTCTATACTGCCCTCATCCTGACGGTACACGAATGCTTCTGTTGGACACTCTGCACCCCTCACAGGAGTAACACCCTTCTCCCCCATCCCTGCTGTAGATGAGAAGAAACAAATTAAGAACTCAGTCAAAAAAACTTTTAATCAAACAAAAAAACACCTCTCCCAAAGGTAAACAAAGTCCAAGTTGTCAACACCACCAGGACTGGCCTAAGACAACCAAATAATACAGTCTTAGGTGGATCTAACATCCCAGTCTCTTTCCTTTGGTTATTTTTGGGGGGGGTGTGGGGGGTGTGATTTTTTTTCTTTTTTATCCCCTTATCTCCTTCCTCTCTTTGCCCATTTTTTTGGCTTTTACTTTACTGGTGTTAGACAATGACATCTGAGACCCTGAGAATTTGGCTATTTCCACAAATTAAACAACTAGCTTGGCACAAAACCTCTCTGAGATGAATGACATGTGAGGAGGAGCAGCAGCAGGCACTGACCCTCCACCTTTGCTCAGTGGAGTTCTCACAGAAGCTTTTCAAAGGAAGATGCTCCCCACTGTTCAGCCTGACTCCATTATGATATCCTGCTGTCTGCTGAAAGTGGTGAGGCAAGAGCTGGAAAAAAACCCATGTGGGTGGCTCAAAGAGTCTGTCTGGACACTGCCATGGTGCTGGTTTTACCTGCTAAAATCTGGGAGGTTTTTGTAGCACTGTGTCACCATTGCTTGATCCTTTTTCAGAGCAGGAAACACACCAGAGTTACACATTTAACTATTAAAAAGTCACAAGAAAATTATTAGAAGTCCTAAATATCACAATGCTTGCAACTCTACATGGGTCTACATCCTTCCCTGGTGGAGTCTAATGTGCAGTAATTGTTGGGTTCTGTGTACCCATGGACACAAAGCCTTCAGGTGGTCTCTGCTGCCTTTGCCATAATGAGCAGGGAGGATATGGTAGGGGCTGGCCCCCCCACCAGAAGAAGTGTGAAGCAACTTTATGAGCTTTTAGGTTGTGAGTTATTCTCATACTTCTTTCCAAAAAAACCTTAAAATTTCAAACACAATTCTGAGCCTTGACATTTCCAGCAAAAGAGAGAGAAAAATAGAATAAAACATGATGTTATGAACAATACCTCACTGTTTATCAGAAGGAAACTCCTTCCTCATGGATGCCTCCACTATTCAAGGCCTGGAAAAAGTCAGTATCTGCAATCAGGCTCACCCTGGATTGCGTCTGTTCTTGGAAACTCTAAATGTGACCATACATGGGAATAACCAGCCAAGGGAAAAAAAAAAACCAAGAGCCATCTTTGATCTTCCTGTTCTGTAAGTCTATACATCCTCAATAACAACAGAGAAATGAGAAGTAAATTATTCCCCACATTTCCCATTTTCCTCAGAAAGCAGTAGCTGTACAAACATCCTAGTTCTCCATCTCTCATCTCTGAGACCTTGTTAGCAACATGCCTTCACAGCTTCACCACCAGAACAAATTTGAAGCACCATCCCTGCTCAACCCTGCTTCAAATGGCCAAGCATGACATTCTTGCATGTGGGTACAAACTGGGACACAGATCAGTAAAAGCCCTCCAGTTCCTCCTCTCTTTCCATCACTGGCTCTGTCATAGGCAATTAAAGCCAATTTCTAATGTCCTTTTTACCCCTAACAGCCATGGCCTCTGGACCTGCAAAAAACTCCTCTGGGCCTCCCTAGCACACCTTTCCACTCTCCCTGTTCTCTAGTTACAGACAGAAAGCTTCTTCCAATTGACTTGAAAAAGTAACCCTCATGCCTCCCTGTCAAAGCACAGTTGTAGGGAGGAGAAAGGGTTAAAGCTCTGTTAACATTTTACGCATGGATAAACATGAGAGCAGTTCCCAGACTCCAGACTTAACACCTGGGCAGACAAAAACACAAATTCTTACTTAACAGATAGAGAGCTGAAAGTTGTAGTGATGCTATGTGGCCTGCTCAGTTTGACATGGTTAGTGAACTTCACTGGAAAAAGAGATTCTGGTCCTCTCTGCCCTGCTGCAGTGCCAGGATGTGGTACTACTCCAATTCTCCATAACTCCAAGACTATACATTTCTTTGGGAGTCAAAGTCAGGCTTTCTGTTCCTATCTTCCTCCTATCCCACCTTCCACAAATGGAGTTACACACTGCCCGTCATCCTCAGGAGTAAGAGCAGCCCCAGGTGCACAGCCTCCCCAAAAGCATCCAAGTAAAGCACCAGCTCTTATTCAAACCTGGATTCAAAACACAAAGATAGGGGCAGTGACAGGTCTGGGCACCAGCACAAGGTGAGAGCCAGGGGAATTGCCATGCAGGAGAGCAGAGCTCTCCCAGAACTCTTGAAGCAAGCACCCTTCCAGCTCACACCCTCCTCACATCCCAGACAGAGGATGGCAGGGTGGGATGCCCATGCTGCAGCCCCCAGCACAGCCTGAGTGCCAAGCAATCAGTTTCTAGGGCAGAACCAGAGAGAAAATTAAAAATACACCTCCCCCAAGCTGCAGGTCACAGCAGATCCTTCCTCAACTTCTGGCTTCTGTACAGAAAACACCCCCCAACAAATACAGCTTGAGGCTGCAGCTAAAACAAGAACGGTGGTTTGGAGAAAATAAGCTTTTTCTGTGCCCTATCCCAGATTTCCTGGCTTGCTGCAGCACAGCTCACATCCACTCTCATAACTGGTATCACAATAAACAACAGGGAAATTAAAAACATCACACTATAAAATACAGTTACAGAAAAATAAAAAAAAAGCTGCCCATATGCTTTTTCAGGGCAGCTGTCAAACTAAAAACCTCAAAGTTTCCTGTGCAAAGTGAACCCAGGAAGCAGAAATGCTCATGAAGTAGATGGGAACCATTATGGAATAAAAATCATCCAGATGTTTTAAACGTGTTCTATTTTAAACATGCTCTAATTTCTCCTTAGCTTGCCCTTCAAGAGGCACCCAGGTGAAAAGTATGGGTGACAAAACCAATCTGTTTGAAGGACAACTTCAGATAAATAAACCAGCTCGAGCATGAACTGGCTCCCCCGGTCCGAGATCAGAGCAGAGGGCACACACAGCACGAGCTGTTACTGACAGCCCCTTCCAGACTTCCCCCATCACTCCAGAAATCTCCAGCACACCACAGCACGTGGCCCATGAAGAATGCCATTCACTTCTGTACTGCTTGGTAACTGCAGGCAGGAATACACACCAGAGTCCATATCTCAATGGAAACAAGCCAAAATAATTCCCTTACCTTCCGTGAAGCTTCCTGTAAGAGTTATGACAACAAACACTTTGCCTTCTGGCTCCAAATCCACCTGAAAAAGTAAAAGAAATGTTAGAAGATTGTGTTTCGGGGCAGAGACTCTACTCAGGAGTTTGAATGACAAATCCTGCCAGCATTTGTATTGTATTTGAAGCTTCAAATACTATTGTATTTGAAGCTCTCTATATATTCTGACACACATCCTTAATTTTACAAGAAATCAAGCCCTCATAGCTCAAATTGTTCAACATTCAGGGATCCATAAAAAAAAAATAGGAACTTTATTCCCTCCTTTTCCTAGAAGTGCTGAACAATCTCAGCCTTGAACAATCTCAACGCTTCTAGAGGAAACAGAGATTTAAAAAAATTAAATATGGTTAATAGTGTCCCAATTAGTCAAATAAATGAAGCAGGAGAAATACTAAATGCACACAATTCTCTGCAAAGATCCATGTGTATCTGTTTTGAGAAGTATATAGATATTTCTTCCCTATTGAATCTTATCTCACTGAAATTGTTTCAGTCTCTCAAAATACCATCAGTGCTGAGGTAAATGCTGATTCCTTACATAAATCACCTTTTGGCCTTAAACCATAGGAAATAGGAAACTGTTAGTGCTGTTACCTAAGGACTCCTTGTCGTTTAATCTAAATTAGATAGAGATATAGAACATAATTTTAGGGATCAGAGATTCAATCCCAGTGTCGGTCAACCTGTCCTTGAAAGAAAGTATTTATTTTTTGGTGAGTACATTTTTCATATTTAGAAACATTTGTAATAATGGTCTTGCTTTTGTTGTTTGGGTTTTTTTTTTATTCACCAGCTAAAATTACAGCTAAGGATCCCTGAAGTTTGAGACAGGCTGTCACACAGAAATCTCACTTCAAAAACAAAACCAAACAGACAAGAACAAGGCACCCCTCAACATGCCCCCAGACTGCAAAGTTAAAATTAGCAGAGATGAACTTCACACCTCACGGGTATCAATAGCCTGTGCAGAACAGGAATTCTGAAAATAGAGCTCTCTGGGGGAATGAATAAACATGCTCATCCAAACCCTCCCTGCTCTTGTACAACCACTTTTCCTTGGCCTGGCAGAAGGAAAAGCAAGTCTGTGTTAGCAGCACTCACTGGAGGTGCCCGGAATTTAGTACACTTTGGTGTGCACAATGCAGAGTGGAAAAACATTTCCCAGTCCTGCAAGAAAGGATGTTGTGCCCAGGCTCCCTCCTTTTTCCAAGACAACACATGATGTATCCTGAGAACCCTTTGATTCCTTTCCACTGTTAACACACATCACATCGCTCAAATAAATCTCCAACCACCAGCCTAAGCTCTCAGAGCAATAGTGTATGGCCCACCACTAATCCAGACAACCTCTGCCCATGCTTTGCCAAACCCTGCCATGCCCCAACCCATCCTTGTAAGAGAACAACATGAAGATACAGGTAAAAGAGAAAGACTAACTCTAGATGTCTAGCAAGCAGCCAAACAGTCATGCTACAAATGGACAGAAAGTACCAGCATGGCTATAGGTGGGGGAAGGAGGTGTCCAAGCTGGGTTGACTGCAGGGTTAAGGTACAGCAGCAGTTTCTGCTGACACCTCCACTCCCAGGGATGCTGACTGCAGCTTCACTAACACAGCCCAGAGAAAAAAGCCTTCTGGGGTAAGTGAGGGGGAAGTAGGGACAGCACACACCATCACCATACATTTCCCTAGCCTACATTCTGTTCCAGAACTAGAGAAATTGTTATTTAAACTATTGGGAATTTGTTATGGTGAGCAGAGGAAATATTTTCAGAAAAAGGACAAGAGAGCATCTTATCCACACAACTCCAGCTACAGATCAGAAGTGCCACACACCCCCCTCTATGGATGGGATACAAAACAGGGAAGGTAGCACTGCTTGAGAAAATCCCATCAAAATGCTGATTTTATGTACACTATGTTTTATAACAATACAACTATAAAAATCAATCTCACAGGGAAAATTTAGATTAAATATTTAGCTTTGACTCAATATTAATTTTTGTGATTGCTTGGGCTGCATACTACACTGGCTTTAGGAAGCTGTATTTGAACAGCCCTCAGCCTCCATTAATATCAAAACTTCAACTCCAGAAATATCATGCATCATCTTTGCCTAAATTTCAGTTCACTGGAGAGACATGCAGCTTTTTTAAGAAATGGTTCTTTCAAAAATACATATTATCTGTAATATACAGTCACCCGAATTGATTTATGGGATATCAAGAATTCAGATTTTATGAAAAAATTCTTACTTACTTAGGTTTCCAAAATCATTCTTCAGTGCTTATCATTTTCCTGCCAGTCTCTGTACACAGCAATACATCAGACTCCTGTTTTCACACTCACAAGGAGGATCCTTCCTCCCTTCTTCTGATACACATGGTCTCTGGTGGGATATAGAGCAAACTCTGCACTCCTTGTTCAGTCTTAAAGGCAAAGGCTTGTCAAGACTCAAGCAGCTGTGCTGAGATTAGGAGATGCTACAAAAGCATCATCCACCTTCAGCACAGGGCACAGACAAAAACTGGTCCAAACTGAGACACACCTTGCTATCCATCAGGGCAAATAGGATTTCTCTGCCCCAGCACAGTCTTACAGAACAGAAACAAAATAATTCTGAAAGCAATAGCAGGAGATTTATGAGAGTTATAAAACAATCTCTCTCTCCTCCAGACTCCAAGATTAAAGACCAGCCAAATCCCCTACACCAACTATGCAGCTGTGCTTGTATTATACCACTGTCCAAGAGGACTCAGCAAAGAGGATGTAGTTACACTGAAGATCTTCTCACAGCACATGTAAGCAGGACCTAATTAAAAATTACAGCTGAAAGGCTCCAAAATGAGGACTAAAGCCCCAGCATGCGAGGAGCTCCTGAAACCTTGGCACAACAGCACCCCACAGGATGCAGGACTGAGAGGAAATTCTTGTCCTCAACAAGAGGTTAAACCAGACAGTCTGAACAGTTTCTCCGGCCTTAAATTGACAGCAACAACAAAAGATAAGATACTATAAATTGAAATCCTAACAGACCCTAGGTAAAAGTCTGGCTTGTGGACCTGCAGGGATCTCCCTTAGAGATGAAATTTGACCAGCTACATAGCAGGCAACACAATACCTGAGATAACTCCCTGCGCTGGTTTGAGCTGAAGTAGAGTTAACTTTCTTCACAGAGGCTAGTATGGGGCTATGTTTGGGAATGTGCCCAAAACAGAAAATAATTTGTGACCTAGAATACTGAAAGGCAAATGTCTGACCACGACATGCCCTCCCCTGAGCCTGCCTGAGAGCAGGCAATCGAGCAGTTCCCATACACCAACACCCACCAAACAGCACATTCTTCTCACCGTCACACAGACACCCTGTACCATGGCCACACAGCATGAAGGGCCTCGTGCTGGCAGCTGTTGATGTCCATGAGCTCCTCACACTTGCTGGACCACAACCCACGGTACTGGTGCAGCCCCACAGATGCTCAGATGCTGAGCTGATGTGAAGAACAAGCAGTTTGCTTGACCCAGGCCCTGGTGCTAACCTCAGCCACCCCTGCAGCATGGTCCTTCATGTTCCTGCCCCTGTTTTACACCTCCATCACTGTCTTCACAGTTGTAGTGTAGCTACAGAAATAGCACATGCTCTGAGACAGATTTATTGACCCAGCAAGCAACTGCAGCCACAGCTGGGCCCACAGAAATACGCCCAAAACTGTCTGAAACCAGATGCCCATAGATTAGAAGCATGGACCCTACTTCTTCCCCCAAAGGAGGAACTCATATCAGCCCTCTTTCAATCTTTTCAGTCACTAAAGCACATCCACCACCAGCACCTACTTCCACAGGCTGAGAGGACTTCTCACTACACTCTGTTACTTAATAAGGTCTGAACACTTCAAAAGGAAGCAGCTGCCAAAGGACTGGCCCTCCAGCCATGGAAGGGATATAACCCTATCTGGCGCCGGCTGGCTGGCAGCCCAGGCCATGAGTGGATGCTGGAAAGGCTCTGGTGATGCCAGTACCTCCCAGTATCAGCAAACACCCTCGGGATCCAGCAGCCTCAGGATGAGGAACTTGGGGCTGTTCAGCCTGGAGAAGAGAAGACTGCATGGAGACCTCAGAGCAACTTTTCAATATCTGAAGGGGCTTCAAGGAGCCAGAGAGGAATTGCAGTGATAGGACAAGGGATAACGGGTTCAAACTGAAAGAGGGGAAGTCTAGGTTAGATATTAGAAAAAAGGTTTTTACTGTAAGGGTGCTGAGACACTGGCACGGTTGCCCAGGGATGTGGTGGTTGCCCCAACACTGGAGGTGTTCAAAGCCAGGTTGGATAAGGCCTTGAGCATCCTGGTCTAGTGGGGAGATGTCCCAGCTCATGGCAGGGGGTTGGGAGCAGATGGTATGTAAGGTCCATTCCAACCCCTAAAATTCTATGATGATCCACCCTCCCAACAGCAGTGCGGGTGTAACACAAGTACCACAGAGATGCCAAGTTTTGCTTCTCACTTCTTTTCTTTCTTTTCTTCCCAGCATAGCCCATGGCTGCTCAAAGGAAAACCTCCTACATTTTTACAGAGAAACAGGGGTCACAGTATTACCCTTGACAGGACAAGTAAAGTCCAAAGCAGGCCATGCAATCAGTTTGGGTGAACAATGCAGATGATGCTGACGTTTCTCAAAGAAAGCAGGAGAGGCTCAGAGAAACTCAACAGCCTGAAGGCAGCACAGATGATGCTCAGGGAGAACTCCTACACCATAATATAGGAGGTAAGTGGTAGAGGAATGTAACCCCCCATATATATTTGACACAATAATCAAAGAGAAATAGGTACAGAGAAAAGTTTCCTAATGCCAAGATCTATTTGGCACAGGATAACTTGTTCTAGGGAATCACAGAATTCTGCCTGGAAGGTTGAGTATCAAAGCAGGAGATAAACTGCCATAAAGGATAAAAAGTCTTGTTGTATTGGGAGAAGCAAAGGAGAAGTCTGAAATTCTCTGCATGCCTGGTATGGTGAATGCTGTGAGGTGCAGTGATCTCTAAATAAATCAAACTAAACTGGTGGCATGCAGCATCACACCACTGGCACACAGAGCAGTAAACAATCGTCACCCTCCCTTCTCTCCAGCACTTTCATCCTCAGCCTGGGCCTCCAGGGAACAACCAGAAGGAAAAACACAGACTCTCTGGCTGGTTTAGAGCTAACTTGGCCAAGTTTCAGCTCACTGGGAGAGCAAAGTGTGCTTGTCAGTGTAGTAAATCCTCTAGTCACCTACAAGGAAAGGAAGACAGCACGTTTGTCCATAGCACAAGGGGTGGATAAGATCAACTGTTGGAGCTCAGCTGTACCTGTGAGAACACCACAGGATTCTGGCCCAGAGCTTTAACTTCTGTTGAACTTCACAGCCATACCTAAGAGAAAACAAGTGCCGGAGGATTTTGGCAAGCGAGCTGGAAACAAGTAGGGAAGGATGATGAGTTCAGCCACGGCTTCATTACACGACCATTGTGAGACACAAGCCTTTGGCAGCAAGGCTGAACCAGGACTGAGGACTTAACTCCTAACTCAAACCACTCACACAGTGCCCCATGCCTGAACTTGCCAAGATCGTGCTGCTCCATGTGACTTCAAAGGGAGCTGCAAAGGATCAGTTTCCCACAAGGAGGGGCCCCAGTCAACCACCTCACACAGCTCCTCAAGAAAAGGGCTGTACTAACATTGTTCCCAGCAACAGGGTAGGTGTTATTTATTCCCCTTCTCTGCATTACAAAAAAAAGCCAGTTCAGGAAGAGAACAGATGCAGCGAGACCAAAACAGAACTCCTTAATCACATGCCTTCACACATATAATAAAAACTGGCCGTGCATGATTCATCAATGGAAGAGGTTTGGAAAACAAATTCAGAAGGAGGGTAATCTCTCAGGCAACATATCAACACCCAGCTGAAGCATCCACTGAACTCGAAGAGCAGGAATAGTCAGTCAGGCTCCTGAGAGCCTGCCATGCCTCTGTGCAAGGCTCCCTGTGGATGGGAAGGGGCAGAGCCAAAGCCTGGCTGCTTGCCCATGAGTGCTCACTCTCCCAAATGGAGATGAGGTGGATGAGCTGGGCCTCCAGGATGAAAAGACATCTTCAACACTGCATCTGGCACAAGCATTAAATCTTGCAAATACAAGAATTTTTTTCCTCCCTTCCGCACAACAGATAATCCAGTCTGGGAAGCCTGATCTGAAGTCTATCAAAATCAGTGAGAATCTTTTTATTGTCTTTGGATTAGACACAAAAAACGACTGCATTTACCCTGGAGCCAGAACATCCTTTCTCCCAGTGCTGTTCTGTCCTTCCTTCCCCACAGGCACAATTCATAAGCATCCTAGATTGTACAGCCTTTTTCTAAGCCCTGTCAGTGCTGACATGGCTTCAAAACCAGAACAGGCCAGACACTTGCAGCAAATAAAGCAAATATAAAAGCTACCTGGGGACTTCATTAGCTTAATTAAACAAGTAGCTATCTATATCTTTTGACTTCCTACACAATTTTTAATTTTAATTAACAGAACTGCATGTGTAATCAGACATTTGTAGAGGCAATTCCCAAGGCTCAGTTCAGTTGAAAGAGCTGAAAGTCTGGGTTAGGCTAGAGCTGTTTTTTCACATGCCTCTAGTTATTTCTTGTAATTTTTCTTGTTTAAGCTCCTAACAGATCATGCTTATGGAATGTCAGATCTTTCTGTGTTTTAATAACATAAGCACCTCCTGAGTATGCCTTTGTTGGACAGGTCAAATAGCAACTTTCTCAGTAAATACACAGTATCTGGATTAATCAGTCCCTCTTGTCCTTTTCAAGGCTGACAGACACCTGTCTATCAAGTCAAGCACCTTTGAAAATCCTTAGGGCTGTCTAGTACAAAGGGGATTTTGCATTTCCAGACCAACAGATTACAGCATTTTTCCTACAAGTGCACAGCGTGCACTTTTTAAGATTCAAATCAGTGTGCCTAAAAAACAACAGGGTGCCAAAGTATCTTCTCATTCCTGCAAAGACTGACAAGTGCTTAGGGCAGTAATTCCCACTGCAGGTGCCAAGGGCAAACATGGACAGATTCTCAATGACCCATGGTGAGCTCCATGCAGGGGAGGCCCTAGGAGATGCCACTTGGACAATGTCAGCTACCCAAGCTCTCGTTCACCCAACCTTTGAGCCTGGTGCTGCCAAACAGCAGCATCTCCTTGCTCCCACCAAGATTTAATTTTGATGTCAGGTCACCAAACAGAGTGAGTAGAGTGTCCCAGAGCTGGGGAAAGGCTGCCAATCCCACCTCTAACCAGCAGGTCCAGGCACCGTGAGCATCGAAGTCCTCACAGCTCACCTATTCCAGCTGCAGTAGATGCATGATTAGACCTAGAGATGACACCTGGTCCCTTGGGGGTCAGCCTGGCCATCCCTTGGCAGAGGATGAACATTCAAACCACCTCCTGCAAGTGATGGTAACTGCCAAAGTTTCAGGGGGAAAAAGAAACCACCCAACACCCATTACTGCTTCATGTTTAATACTCTGGAGGTAAACTTACAAATGGGTGGAAAGTCAGACTCTCTCATAACTCCTATAACCAGTTATTCCAGCTATTACTGTAATATTGTCATTCTAATTTTTTGTTTCAGGATAGCTGTTTAAAATATTACTTTTGTTTTCAGTCAAGCTGCATAATTATAAGCTGTGCAGCAGCCATGAACAATCATGCATAACTAATGACTCTTAGCCAATCCTGGACTCTTTAATCAATTTTAGTCTGGTTTCATCCAAGAAATTACACACCTCAACAGGAGATTTGCTCAGGTAGGAACGAGATTTATCTCCCCTGTGAAAATTCCTGCCAAGAAAACTTCCTTGAAGGGCTACAAATAAAATACAGATTAAAAAAAAAAAAAAGAAGTTTCAAATCTTAAAAAAAAAATAGAACTTTTGAAATAATGAGCCAGAGCCTGCTCCTAATGGAGTTACACCAATTTATATTGCTTTTGAGAAATCCCATCTCTAAAGCAGTGAATGATTTATGAGTAATGGTTGCAGGGAGCTGCTTTTTAGTATATTTGAAAACATTTTAGGGTTATAATGTTAAAAAGAGAGAGAGACAGACACAACTGGTTCAGGGACTTTTATGGTTTTGTTCTCCTAATATTTTTAGAGAAAAACAACAATTCTTCAGAGGGATATTTTTATCTCTTTTCCTGAGTTATGTTATGGGGGAAGGAATCCAATTGCCTAAGTCTCACAGTACTGAAGTTTCTTAAGACCAGGCATTGACCCCAACAGTACCACTGCTGAGCAAGAACCTGTTCCCTCAGCAATTTTTGTGGAACTTAAAATGAAAGGAAGGACCGGGGAGAGCCTAAGAGTCCCATGCACACACTGGAGTCTGCAACAGAGGAGGGTTTTCATCTGGGGCTAGAAATGACTAGGGTGGTAAATGGGCTGAGAAGAGAACACGAAGCATGACCAGACTTTAACCAGTGAGAGACCATTTTGTCAAGGCACAGAGCATACCAAGCATGGGATGACTGTGAACTGCTGGTTCACAAAGAGCAAAGCAGGTGCTGAAACTGCCCACGCCAGGGAGAGAGAAAAGGCTCCTCTGAGCCTCCCTGAGCAGCCCCTGTAGCCCAGCTGGCTGCAGAGAGAAGGGGCAGGATGCCACATCCCCAGCAGCCTGTACAACTATAGCCCACACAAAGCATGCTGCCTTTCCCTGCCACATGCACACACATGCAGAGCTTCTTTAGCTCTGCTGTGCACAGTTAAACAGTAATTATTAGACATACATCTTTGTAACACCATGCCAAATATCTCCATGTCCAGTCCATCAATGGGTTCTCCTCCCAACTCCTCTTGCCTTACTCCTACAGCTTTTTTTATGTTAAGGGATGGGGAAGAAAATCACTTTTCCAAAGGCAAATACTGACATCAATGCAAGGCCACTAAATTAAAGGATGGCAAACACAGGGCTTCATTCTCAGCTGTCTGAACACTTGATTACAGCAAATATATCCATGTTCACGTTCAGTAGCTGGTATGGGGCTATCAGTTTTGCATAGGCAATGTATGGAAATATGCCTGAAAACACCTATGTGTGCAACTGCAGGTAAAGAGGCTGAAGGAAGGACACGGTCTCTGCTCTTGAGGAAACTTGGGAGCTTTAACCAACCAACAAACAACAAAAATCTTCTATTTCCCTGCAATGAACAGTAACAAGAAGTCACTAAACCTCCAGAAGCAGTTATTGCCAACAAAACAAATATTTCAACACTGCAGAGCCCTGGGACACTGCTGTATTATTACACTCTGGAGACAGAGTTGCAAAGGGATGATGCTGGCAGTTCACATTTCAGGTCTCTCACTGAGTGCACAATGCACTCTATCTCCAACTTCTGGAGATTATAAACAAGCATATATTCTGCATTCTACATTAACTCAATACAACTTGGCAGAAAACCCAGGAAGTTGTGCCACTTTTGCTGCTTACAGTAAGAAAGAAATAAATCACTGACTGGTGCCAAGCAGACAAAGAGGTGACACTTCCCATTTGGATATGTTCCAAGGGCCACAGCAGTAAATTGGTGAGTGGAGCCTCCTCCAAGTAAAATACTGACATAGCTGAGCACAGATGCAATGTCCCCCAAGAAGGAAAGAGCAGGTGAGTGCCAGTGAGAAAGTGAGTCCAGGTAGCTCACACACCTGCAGGCACACACCAGAGACTTGAGGTTTGCCCAGAGAGGAACAGAACAGGCACCAGGCAGAAATACAGAAGGAGAAACAAAAAGATTGGGCAGAGAAGCAATAACGATGCTCCTGCCCTTGAGAAGTCTTCCAAGGCACAGCATTCACCCGCAGTTTTAATTAAACTTATGAACAAATCTAAGCAGGCTTATGAATCATTCATAACTTTGCATCAAGCAGCAAAGTCTGCACAGAGAGGAACAGAACAGGCACCAGGCAGAAATACAGAAGGAGAAACAAAAAGATTGGGCAGAGAAGCAATAACGATGCTCCTGCCCTTGAGAAGTCTTCCAAGGCACAGCATTCACCCGCAGTTTTAATTAAACTTATGAACAAATCTAAGCAGGCTTATGAATCATTCATAACTTTGCATCAAGCAGCAAAGTCTGCACATGGTGTTCTGTGTCCATTTTTTCCTGTTGGTCATGCAAGGATAATCATTGCACAGCTATGGCAGGAGAGCACTGTGTAACTTAGGGTAACTCCCCTGGGTTGTACAGTGTCAGGCAGAGCCCTCAATACCCTGTTCATGGATCCAACCCAAGGAATTGTGGACCCCTAAACCAGCTGTAATACTCTGCAGAGAGCCCCTCTGCAGTTGTCTCCCCAGCACCTTGCTCACTTACACACCTCCAGTATTCAGTGCTGGGAAATATTTTCTTGTTATTCACAGGTTTTATTGCATAACCTCAAACTTCTGAGAAATTATTCTCATTCGAGTCTCCATTAGGTGTGTCACTATTTCTAAAATATCTTCCTACTACATATAATTAATTTGGTGTGCTGCTTTTTTTCCATTTTTGTCCAATAGCTCTTTCTTCTTTCTAAAACCAGGCCACAGCTGATGAGATCATGAACCATTAAAATCCATTAGTCCTCCAGATATAGCCATCAAATTTCTCAACACCTCAGGTAGAAAGGGGAAAGGTCACAACTTTCTACTACTCTTCTGTCAGAGACTCACTTTCAAAGAGCCAAATCCCATCTTTTCAATAACAGTTAAAAACTTAAGTCCTGGTGGTACAGCAAAAAGCAATCTGCTGGAAATGTTCAGATATTTATGGGGCTTGATTCCTACTAATGGCTGCTGCAAAATTAAAAAGAAGGATTCTGGAGTGGGATGTGATCAGCACCTTCAATGCCTGCAGATTGACAGTAGGGGTTCCACAACAGAGACACAAATGCAAACCAACAACTCTGCAGAGGGCTTGACTTGCAGGTACCTTCCTCCCTCTTCCCGCTGACACCAAGTATTGTAAAGATCTTTACCAACTCCAGGGCCTTGCAATCCCCAACACTACAGTGCCTGGTTGGCAAGTGGTTTGTGTGCTGTGTGAGGGTCTGACAGGTATGTGCCCTGATCATCACTCACCTATCTCAGCCTGACTTCCAGAGCTGCTGTATCTCTGCACTGGGGACAGCTGGAACACTAAAACACGGATGGTAGAAACATCAGGAAGGCCCACAGTGCTTGCTTTCACCCAGGGAAGTTTCCCACCCAGGCTGCCATCCCAGTATCACATTCCTGCAGTGGTGCTGCTATATCCCTCCTAAAGGCAATGTGACAGATGAAAGGAGCTGCATACGAGATCATGCACATCATTCACATTTCCACCTTTCCAACCAAACACAGTGAAGTCCCTCAGGGTGCTGAGGAAACTTTACACCATCAATTTTATAGACAGTGAAAGCAAAGTATGGGGATGGTAGGAGCAGAACTAGAAACAATGGTGTGGTCTTTAGGCCTGACCTAGTCCACTGCACAGCAGGCACATGGCCTTGGAAAAGTGCAACGAGGACTCTGCAGTACCACAAAAGCAACAGATGCTTGGACTGGACAGTGGTCCAGACATCAAGAAGAATCAATTGCTGCACAGCACCAAAACCCATCAGTCTTTTCAGTGACTTTAAAGCCTTGCACTAAGTGCATTGGGGGGCACACACCACCACCACTCCTGTCAGCATCACAGTGAATTAATCTATGTGCAAGACCAAGTTATCAGCAATATTTCTGGCAAAGCTGAAGATTTCAAACAGCATGTCTCAGGGGCATGCCAGTCTTTAGAAGTACAGCTCTCATCACGGATATCCCCATTTAATGCCTTAACCGCATTACTCATCCTGAGTGAGGATAAAAAAAGGAGAGATTAATTCCAGCAACTTTCGATCTTGGCATGGACTATAACACCATGGGGAAGCCTAAGCACCTATGCTCTGATAACTACTTCCAGATCTGGAATTAATCACAGTTGCTTCCTTCTTCCTCCTCTCACTTCCTCACCTAGTAGTGTCTTAATAATGAAACTATTAAGGACTAACATTTATATCTAGCCAGTATTAATCCACCACATTCACTCTCACACTCTGTGTTGCAAGATATTACCTTTCTTGCTTCTTGGTTAGCATCTCTGAGTTTGACAACTTTAGTCACCATCCCTGGAAGAGTTCCAAAAATGTGTGGGTATGGCACTTGAGGGCATGGTCTAATGGTGAACATGGTGGTGGTGCTAGGTTGACAGCTGGACTTGATGATCTTAAAAGTCTTTTCCAACCTTAACAATTCTATGATCTGGCAAATTATTTGAGCCAGAATGATGAAAAGCAACCTATAGAAGGTGGGTGGCATCTCACAGGAGAAAACCTGCTTGGGACACTGAAAGAGAAGGAGGAAGGTTAAAAGTACTTTAGCCCACATACTCCCTTCTCCCATTCCCTGCCAACTACTTATGGGATTGTTCAATATCCCTGACACACACATCCCAGAACATCATGTAAAAGCAGTAGCAGTTTCTGGCTGCATAGCCAATTAGATGTTTCCAAAGGTACAGAAAAAAAGGAGTGCCAAGGCATGCACACCCCCAGCATTCCTGAAGGTATGATGCTTGCTCCTGGTGTCCAGATGTTACCGCTCAAGTCTCTGCTCTAATCCCAAGAGGTCCAGCACTGGGAGTCACAGTCAAGTCTTCATGCAGCAAAAAAAATGTAGGTTTGCAGCTGACAACACCCAGAAAGGACATGCCATTGCCAACATTTGCTTTGCCAAGTTAGATCATATCCTATTTGTTATAGTGGGTTTAGTTTATGGGTTTGTTTTTCTGTTTGGGGTTTGGGGTTTTTTTAGTGAGGGGGAGAGAGAAGAGTATAATAAAAATATCTCAGTAAAACAGCAGTTAGAAAAATGCATGGAAGTTATTCCTAGAGAAGGACCCTGGTTTGTATGCTTGTACAGAAAGAATGAGGAAAAAAAACATCCAGAAATCCTGAGGCCAAGTATTGCAGTAAGAGACAGACTGTCCAAGACCAAGCAATTTTTAGTCCCATCAAGTCTGTGATTACAGTTTTCCTCATCTACCTCATGAGAGAGAAGATCTCACTACCCAGTTGTGACCATAAAGTCACAGCTGTGACTCCAGCAATTAGGCTGAGACAAGGAGCTAAACAGCTTTGTCCTCCAGCCTTCTCAAGCCACTGGATGGGTGATGAGGTGCCGTGTCACTGGGATATGCTGTTCAGCTGACCCAGTCATCTGCTTCCACCTGAAGGAGGAGGCTTTTCTGGGGTTTGTGTGCATCTGCAAGCTGACAGGCATCTTGCTGGCATTTACCAGCAGCATGTTGTCACATATTTCCCCTTTTTTAATATTCCTTTTTCCCTTTCCAAAGTGTGGTTTCAAGATGAGGAAGTACTTTTCAACCAATGTGACCAAGATTTACCTTGGATTAAAAAAACACAAGGGGAGGACACAAACAGAAAAAAACAGAGAAGGTATGTAGAGGAAAAGTCTGGAACACAGAGTGGTTTTGCTCATGTCAATCGAGAATGTAACCTGATGCTGACCACATTTCCCATCTGAAGCTCAACATCACTCACAAAGCTGCAGGTAAATGTTCTTCTCTTCAAACAGAGTTTTTGCTGGGGACCACTACTAGTCCCAGCACAAGGCAAACCTAGGTGAGCCAAGAGCAGGATAGACTCCTTTACAAGGCTGTCATATTTAGGACAACTGCTGTCATGTTCTCTCCTTGACAAATGTTTCGTTTCTTTGTGAATGGAAGGCCTGGTGTTTTATCTATGCCACAGTGTTGCATGTGCTTTATATACAAACACATATGCTTTAACTCTAGCACACTAGCTAATACATTTAAAAGTATAAATTCCCTCCTGAGGAAAACCAGGTCAGAAAAGTGCCACATGGGTGGCACTGCTAATGTGGACCTTATGCTCCTCTTCCTGCTGGCAAACAGCCATTGCTGAGGGGGGACACATTCCCTTAATTCCCAAAGCAAGATTTTATTCACTCCAGGAAAAGTCACATCAGTTTTAGTCTTATAACCTTAACCAGACACCTTTCACCAGCTGAGGACAGAAATCCCTTGGACAGCATTTGTCTTCTCTCAAAATGAAATGAAATCATTTCCCTTCTTTAAGATTTACCAAGCCTTGTAATACAAAGCTGAGAAGCCAGTCAAACAGTCCTGCCCTCTCTACGAGCAGGACTCTCAGCAACCACCTTGGGGGGAAGTAAATGAAAGAGATACAGTCCCTCTAATAACTGACACACATGCAATGAAGGGCAACATTTCACAGTCTCCTGAGAAAGATAATAAAACACCCAATGCTGTTCAACTCCTAATATACATGATATTGAAAGAGCCCAATATAAGATTACAGAAGCGAAGAGGTAGATAGAATCACAGAATGAATCATGGAGTGGTTTGGGTTGAAAGGGACCTTAAAGATCATCTAGTTCCAGCCCCCCAGCCATGGGCAGGGACACCTTCCACTACAACAGGTTGCTCAGAGCTCCATCCAACCTGGTCTTGAACAATTGCTCCTAAACTGGAGCTGCTGACTAGATCCTTACTATGGCTGCACCATGAGTTTTGGCTTTTTCTGATTCTAAAAGATGCCTCTTGCAGCCCTGCAGCATCTGAAAGGCTTCTGGGACATTACACGAAGCAGTGGGGTGGTTTCAGATACTGAGGTAGAAATTCTGAACAAGTAATGACCCACTGGAAAATTCACAGTGAGAAATGGAAAGATCTGGTACTCTTCAAATACCTACATGTTCTGGTTGTGGTTTGAAGCAAGCCACAACACTGACTATTGTAAAGAGCACTGTTCCTGTGGAAACAGTTGCTTAATATTGTTAGAGATGGAGTAAGAAGAAATGCTATAGGTGTACAGAATTTTGCAACTACACATTTACAGGCTAAAATACATTTTTTTAAAAAATAACATCCTGTTCTTATCATTGACAGTAAAAACTTTATCAGGCACTGATAAAATGTATTTTTGTGCAGCTGAAGTAATTAAAAAAAAGAGCCAACAAACCCACATTTCACAGAAGCATAGAACAGTTTGGGTTGGAAAGAACTTTAAAGATCAACTAGTTTCAACCCCCTGCCATAGGCAGGGACACCTTCAATTAGCCCAGGTTGCTCCAAGCCCCATGCAATCTGGTCTTGAATACTTCCAGAGACAGGGGATCTGCAAACGTCTCTGCAAATAAAATTTCTTATGCCCAGGACTAGTAGCATAATGAGACAGTTTAGTCAATCTCGAAATGAACTGCAAAACTTATACTGAGAAAATGCTGATGAGTTTTTTTGAGGTCAGGAAGATGCTTTCAGAACAATCTTTCAGGAGCCAAGTACTTGGGCACCGAGGGCTGTGCAAACTCTTTCCTAACCTAATGTTCATGTTCAAAACAGGAACGGGTGCTTCAAAAATGTTACTAAAATAAGAAGTGCATTGCTTAAAAACAATGAGTACTGCATATTCATTGCTGAGGCAAGTGTCTTTGCAGTAAACTTATTTATATATAGAAATAACACCAGTGACCTCGTATTAATCACAAATGCTTCTTTTCCCTATGACAAAGGGAAATGACCAATCTGTAAGGACACACCAGAAACCTTCTTAAATCATACCCACAGGAGCAAAAACATGTGACAACTTGAACGATCTTTGCTCCTCTTTGAAGAAATCCACCCAGATTCTACAATTTTATTCTTGACAGAATCAGAACTGTGCAATTTTGAAAGGAACCAGCTGATACTTTGGGCTATAGCTTCAATTCTCCATTCTTAGGTTCTTCGCAAATTCTGGAGTTTTGAAGTTCTTAATTTTAAGAATTTTACCCAAGAAAGCAGTAACCAGAGAGAACAGAATCAGTCAAAGGGGTTTATACTTGCTATACACAGCACTAGGTGAGAATCAAAATGACTATGCCTTTTGTACTGTCTGCCCCACATCACACACACGTTCTCAGGCAGCTCTACACCACGAGCAGTCACATCCTGTGTTCCTGCACGTCTGCAGTCACACACAGCAACTCCTCACACAAGTCAAACGAGAAGACATGGCTCTCAATGCCCCTTCGGTGGAGCACAGATAACCTCAGAGTGGGGTTCTGCACGTGTCCAAGAGTGGTCATCGGCAACTACTGGGAAAACATAGGGTCGATTATGGTTTAAGCTGAAGGAAGGTAGATTTAGATTTGATATTAAGAAGAAATTCTTTACTGTGAGGGTGGTGAGGCACTGGCACAAGCTGCCCCATCCGTGAAAGTGTTCAAGGCCAGGTTGGATGGGGCTTGGAGCAACCTGGCCTGGTGGAAGGTGTCCCTGCCCATGGCAGGGGGCTTGGAACTAGGTAATCTTTCAGGTCCACTCCAATCTAAATCATTCTGTGATTCTATGAACTGATAAATCCTTAACCAAGTTCTTTGGAAAAGAAAAGGGCAAAGCCATCTTGGTATCAAGACTTGATCAAACCAAGTTACTGGCCCAGGCCCCCCAAAACTCCTCCCCTTTTCTTCCGGCCTTAACCACTCCTCTGCAAAGGCAGCAGAATGGACAGTTGCTTTCGCACGATGCCAAAACCACAGCTAACAGCCCACCATGTCAACTCGTTTGGCATTTGACTGATGGGGTTTTTAGCAAGCTTAGCTGTGAAATGGGGTAGGTGAGAAGCAGACACACAAGCAGGAAACTTTCTACCTCTCCTACTGCACAGGACTGCCTATGGGACAGAGGAGGACGAAAACCTGCTGGGTCTGCTCTGTACAAACTGTCAGAGCTCACAAGTCACAAGCCT
Organism: Acanthisitta chloris; assembly: GCF_000695815.1. Taxonomy (NCBI): domain Eukaryota; kingdom Metazoa; phylum Chordata; class Aves; order Passeriformes; family Acanthisittidae; genus Acanthisitta; species Acanthisitta chloris. Next base: position 12,100 of record NW_008671964.1, on the reverse strand, counting down.
GCTCAAAAAGTGCTCCATCATGTTTAAACACAAAACTCATTCCTAGCCTGAATGACTTTGTAAGCATTAGCCCAAATGGAAAGGGTTTCATGCATACTAGCACGTGAACATATTTTGTCTACAAGGAGCTGAAAATCAGCCTGTGAGAATGCACAGCATAGCCTGTATTTTTGATGCTTTATTCCTGAGCCTTCCAGATACTCCAAAATCCAAGAATTTGCTCTCCATTTCAACACTGTCAGTCCAAGAGGATGACAATCCCAAAGGATGTGGATACAATGAGTCCTGGCCTGCAGACAGCATCGTAACAGTAAACGGGGGTTCCACTGTCCTTCATGTAGAGCTAGAAATCTTAGCCTCAACCTATCAGAACATGTCTGAGAAACCATATCTGCTTGTGCAACATTGCTGCCCATTTCTTTTGTCTGCATCACAGCCCTTTATTCCCCTCAGAGGGAAAGAATAAGGCCCTACCGTTTAAGATCACTAGCACAGTTCTAGAACTTGCTCCTTTCTTGGAGCACCATGAATCTGATGATCTTCTGGGTTCATGTCAAAAACCATCCAGCAAGATTTTGCAAAGGAAAGTGAAACATGTTCCTTTCTAGAGTCAAGAAAACAGGGGAAAACATCATCGTTATTGGCAAGACAGGTTAAATATCATTTCATCTAATTATTTGAAAACGTTGTCCAAATGAGTTACTATTAAGTACTGATAGGGCCTAATTTTTGAGAGGAAGATGGCACAGCTGGGTTTCTACCCAGTTCTGCTCCACTCTAAGCTAGGAACAGCTTAGTTGCTTGTATAGCAGCTACAAAATGACCACAGTTATGATCCATTACATACAAGAAGACTTAATAAACCAGCATTTTTTCTGCCAAAACAAGGGACAGAAACTTCTAAGAAAGAAAACTGACTGCAGGGTCATTTCCAACAAACACCAGTAAATCTCTCTCCCTCACAAGCCACTTTTTTAAGCAATTCCTGGGGAAATACCCAAAGCTGGACTTTTCACTCTTCCTGAGTAAACAGATAATGAAGTGATAGGTGTGGGCTCCATCTTGAAAACTGATTATGAACAGCAATATTCCCATCAAGCCCTATTAGGAGATGGAGGTTCACCCTACACACACACCACCACTGTAGCTTTTGCATTAACAGTGCATTCCAACTGAGTAGCTTTGACAGGAAATCCCACCATGGATTTGGACCACAAGAGAACATTTTCCTCACATGGTGATATTTTCTTCCAGGCTCAGGAGCAAACTGCCTTACAGAATAAATTTTCATTGAATATATTAATGTTAGATGCCTCAGTCTGTGAATGGCCTAGATAATAAGCTCATTGCACAGAAGCCAATTCCTTCTTCTTCCTCAGAGCTCCATAAGCACTAACTGTGCCCAATAAATAATGCAGAACTTAGCCATCATTATAAGCCCTTGTTGTATACAAGAAGGTAGAAAGAAACATGTCCATTTCTTCCCCCAATTAGCTGGTGCAAAGCTGGAAGCATCACTCCATTGATGCCATTGGGAATCCACTGACGTAAACCTTGCAAGCAAGCACAGA